>NC_056737.1:1302059478-1302089478 GCF_019279795.1 Protopterus annectens | reverse complement strand
AGACAACTAAATACACAAACTGTATGACATAGTTTGCATAATTGTGCCACACCTCAGAACACGTGGCTGGAAACATGCCCAACAGTACTCATTTGTGAATGCAAACTCTAGCACTATGTTACACACAAACCTATATGAGGGCATACATGCTGTCAGCTGCCTGTCTGCCATGATTAGCCACATACACATACACTCAGACCACCTTTTGAACTATACACGTGGCTCTGGCATATTCAATGTTGTTGTGCAGGACCTGTGATGCAGTAGCCTGGACTGCATGGAAACACATGTAAGAACTGTCAGGTCTTGTAGCCCATGTAGGTATGTCCCAAGGCCTGGGTAGCATTCTGCCATTGGCCAGAATGATAATGCAGTACAGGGACAAAAGGATTGTATTCCACAATTGTCTAACGTAGTGGTGCAAGTCAAAGGGTATCCAGTATCTGTCTGCCTGGGATAACATGGTTGACAGACCACGATGCTTTGCCAGACAGGGCCTGCACCTGTCACCCCTGGGAATCTGGATACTGGCTAGGGCTCATACTTCCCCTATAGTGCCTTCATCATGCACAGTTCAAGTGAGGGTCCACTGCTGTTACAGGGACAGCCATGCAATAAACTGCGGGTCTCGCTACTCAATGATACATGTCAGAAACACTATATGGACTCACATATGTCAATCCCTAACATGGAGAACATATCTGTGCAGTGGCTGAGACATGTTTCAACGTTCCAGAGAGAACACCTGCATGACCATGCTATAACACATACCTCACCTCTTGCCCATTATCCTTTATTAGAACACACGGGCCGCAGGTGTGTCCATATTCCTGAAGGATATGTACACCCCCACACTAGTTGCACTTGTATAACTTCAGATGCATTATGCTGAGCAACTACCTTTGGGCCAAAGTGGAATTCAAATTGCACCTTACGACAGATCACCCACCATGCCGCAGATTTCCCAACTGTCATAATGTGCTGTAATGGGGAAGATTAGGTTTGAGACAGAAAACCATAATAATGGCTACTCTCAACTATTCCATTATGAACTGGGAAGACTCCTCATGTACCAACACCTGCACTCAATGCATGTTGGATTCCATCAACCCCAATGACCTGGATCACAATAGTCACACAAACAGGGCTAACAGTATGCTACACAGAGTCAGTCTCCAAAGCCAATGTTATGCTTCCTAAGAACAAAGTGGTGACTGTCATGGCACCCATGCAGATGGATAATGCATGTGCAAATGCTGAATCCCATACAAATGAAGCTTAAGCAGTCACATACGTGCAGTAATTGTGCCATTGAAACAGAACCAAGATTCAACCAAACACAAACAAGAAGGCAAACTGATGGTACCATGATTTAAACTGTACCACAGGAGGCAGTAACTGTTGCAAGAGTGAACACACATGAGTGTAGGTGATCCCTGGTCAGCCTCAGTAAGATGCAGATACACCATATAAAACCACACAAAGCTACTGTGAAACTAATCAGCCACATATTATGAGGCCAACCACAGAGCAATCTATAGCTGTGTCATTAATCGTAATGGCAATGACAAGACCTACCGTGCTGCACAGCACTACGGCATGGGAAGTACTGCACCTACAGAAATAGCACCTGTTCATCCAGATAGGATCTTGGAGAACATAAACCCACTCCCACCCCCCACCCCCAACAGATACACATAGTTATATATCCATTTACACTACAGAGCCCCTGTAATAACAACTATGCAGGTACAAGCTGCACTCTCTAAAGCCATACATACAGCTTTCATGGGACCTGTCAACATTCCAGGGTGTATCCTACACAAATGTAAGAACGATCAGCTCTCCACATACACATCATGTTCAGTCATAGCTTCATGTCAGGCTGTGTACACACTGAATTGTGCACAGCAACAGTTATCACACCCCACAAAAGGGTAGACACCACTGATAATGGGAAATAGTGCACTACTACCCTGCTGAGTCTGGTCTGTAAGGTCATGAACTGTGATCAACTTATTTTATGTACTCAGTACAGATGTAGATGACAGCAAGGTTGATTCACACTGCATATCATGACCTTGCCAGGTCTTAAGACACCATCGCCCATACGGTGTTCCAGCTACACTCAGTAAACTGGGTGTATATTACGATGTCACAGGAGTAGCTGGCAACTGGACTGCTGGCAGAACCAACACTACAGAAGGTGTCTCTGACTAATACACGCACATCAAACCAGTGCCAGCCACAGTAATACAGGGTTCATTCTTGGCACTCCTCCTCTTTGTTATCTATACCACACAGACTAAAACAGAATGCATCTGCCTATTGCTGTTTGCAAATGACTATGAACTAGGAGCAATAGCTGACTCAATGTGTGCTGCATTCAACATACAGAAGAGCTTTTGTGTGTCAGATGTGTGGTGTGTAACGTATGGCCACAATCTGACAGCTAAGTATTGCATTGTCATCCCCTATGTTAACAACACTGTACCCATGAACTACCACATAGGCAGCGGTCAACGTAATGGCAACTGTCTGTTTATGGGATGCAGCTGGACAGCAGTCTTTCCTTTGATAGTTACTTCACCACACCAGTCAGGTAGTCATATGTGGCACCCCTAATCATGACAGGGTGCCATCCATGAATATAGAGATAACTGTTCAGCCATACTTAGCACTCATGTGACCCATAATAGATCACATATTTCCTTTAAGGGTTATTGCCCATGTGTAGATGGCCTACACTGCCCTTCCCAATCCCTAGCTCCACTATGTAGCATGCAGCCTACCCTGAATAAAGCCATGTCCAACCCAGAGATGTTGGACATGCTACACTTAACAAATCCTGATCCCAAATAAACATATACTTCATGGACATCCACCTTTCTAGTACAAGGATCACAACATGCCTGGCAGACCTCTGTCCCAAACACTTTACATAATCTTGCCATACTACGCATCCCTGTCCAGCGAAGCTGCACATCGCACCCTCTGTGACATGGTGTGATGACCTCATGCCAAATATATCAATAACACTGTGGATCAGTTCTGTGGCACTGCTTGAACTGACCACTGAAACTTACCTGTCTGTTGGCTACAGCTAAGTAACTTTTCTGCCTAGGCTCATAAATGGCCCAGGGCATATAGCCTACTAGTTCACTATGACCATAAATGCTATAGTTGATATCCAACCCTGCAAATACCATCAGGCTAGCTATTGTCCCATGTGTTTCACATGTACAACACAGACAATGCATGGCAGGATGCTACACAGCTGTACAGTGCCATGTAGACATATATGGCAAAACACATACATGTAAAACATTCTGTGAGCAAGTCTACAGGGTCACAGGTCACGTCCCTAAAGGCTGTGTATGACTATATATGTGAAATATACACAGCATTAAGGTCTACTGCATTAATGTGAAAACGTCCAGGCATGTGCTGGTAGGTAAAGACACCAGTACAGGGAAACAGACATGCCGATGTCAAGACAACATCCACATGGAGTATGAGCAATGTCAGCACGACACACACAAATATGATGATAACATCACATCACCAGTAAGTGTCAAATGTGTGTGACTGCAAATCTACATGACACTAACATGTTTAAAAGACTTATTTGTAATCTTAACAAATGGGATACACATGTATGTTCAGCTGTACGTCTGTACTTCTCTGTGAGTTACTGTGACCTGTCTCCATCATTATGTCTTCCAGGTATGCCTCGTGGCAGGTTGCCAGCATACACCTGCTTGGAAGATGAGGTCCTCTTCCCATACCCCCTCGACAACCATTTAACACTCTTCAACCATGTGCCACAGGATGTACAGCAGCGAGATGCCCTTTGGGAGGAACTCCGCAGGAGGGTAAATGATGCTGGCGGTCACAATCGCACCTATCAGCAGGTGCGCCGACACTGCACCGACCTCATAAGACGGGAGAAACAGCGTGCTAATGCAATCGCCAGGGAACAAGGTGCAACAGGTGGGGGGGCACTCACCCAGCCCCCACTCACACATACCGAGGAGCTACTGGCCAACCTGGGGACACCTGCAGACCTCCATCCACAAGCTTTAGCTGGTATTGTGGAGGTGGGTGTCTCTCAACCACCAAGCCTGGAGTTGCCTGGTAAGTCAGTACTGCACATATAACACAACTATATTTCACATAGTTACAGGTGTTACTGTATAATATGTAATGTAACATCATATGCAAGGCATGTATGCACACATGCCACATACTACAGTCTGCTACTCTATGTATGCACAAATGTGCATACTCCATAGTATAGTGTATTGTACTGGCTTATGTGCTAACATGGACATTACACCCTGTAGCTATCACACAGATGTGGATAATGATCTTACTGCTGTGAAACTCCTGTTTAGGTACCTCTGGCATTTTGCAGCAACAGCAGCCTGTGTCAGGTGAGATTGTTATTATTTACCAGGCTTGATAATGCACAGATCATATTAATTGCATGCTATCTGCCATAACACATGTACACAATGTATGGTGGTCCGGTTAATAGACACTGGTCAGACCTGCAATGCATCACAGTGGTTACCCATGTGAAACAATTGAAGACTATATGAAACACCTACACTAAACCTTCCAAACTGTCATTGCCAGATGTGTGGACAACTGTGAATACAATGGTGGAGGTGTGGTTCACAGTAGGGACAGGTACTACAGATCAGCATTACACATACTGGGAATACAAACAGTACTGTACAGAGAGCATGTGTGTGCACACACTCTAAATGTGTTGGAGCTGGAGTATGACCAGCCCACAGGATACACCCTTGTGGATTATACCCTTGCTATGAATGTCACACAATGTCATGTGTTATCTGACATGTCCATGACATGTAGTGGTCTGACTGCAACACTGCTCAACTATCCTGCAGAACATGATATCTCACATCCCATACATACCACCTTTTGCCTGCATAACCCTGTCCTCAGTACAGCATTTGACATATATGGGTGTATGTCATATGGGATAACACTGACATGTGAAATAGATGGCCATCACAACCATTCGACAGAACATATGTACACACGGCCATGGAGGATGGCCAGAGACATGAAGCAATGCACACAGTAAAAGTGATGCACGTGTGTGTACACCCTATTGTGCATTGGCTTGACAATACAACTATGGTCTTTGTGTGATGGTGATATTGCAGATGTGAAACACTAATCATCATACAGGCCTGTGCACAGCTTGGGTAGGCATAACATGAAACCACCACATAACAAGTCTTGGACATCTTGAGTGTGGCATGACATGAAAGCATTCACCTATACAGTATCCAAATACATACATGTGTTGTACAACATACACATACAACCACATCAGGTCACAGATACAATACATTCACCTTGCTGGTGACAGACATCACTGTCATGCCTGCTCCTCATGTGTGTGAGGTATACAGATGGCATGTGGGACGTAGAGTACTGCTAAGTTAGCCATGTGTGGGCATAGTTGCCAGGCATCAGTAATATGGTTGCAGATGTGCAGGGGTGTCATCTGTATACCCTTCTGTGACCTGTGTCACATATTCCACATTAGGGCTTAGTGTGTTATACACCTCAGTGATGTGGGTCACATTCCACATTAGATATGTATTGTCTGTGAACACAGTCATGGCTATGAACTGTGTCAGTAACTCACACTGTATAGCAATAGTGAAGCCACATGATGCCCTGCAATGGTTATACACATCAGCTCAATGTGCAGTATGTCACTGCATATTTGTAGGGTGGACAGACAACACTGCATCAGCTGTAGGCCCATGTTAGTATAACACGTCCCTGCATTGAGACACCATTACCGTACTGTACATTGGAAAAGACACCATTGTGTTACACATATATGCATGTCATTCAACACGTTGGCAGAAGACATGTCATACTATGTGATTGGCAAGGTCATACGCCACACATCAGGCCAGTGTACTGTAAACCTGTGCTGGTCTGTGGCACCATTGCAAAGTAGGGACAGCCATGTCAAACATGTGTGCACAGCCACATGCACAATGTCTGTAGACTCAGCTCAGGGGTAGGCGGAATAATGTTTAACAGACATGTACTGCTTTAGGGGAGATATGCAAGCTAGGGCTCAGGCAAACATAGTATTCAGTCGACATTCCCTTCTGCTCATGTCCTCACACATAGGGGCAGTGGCCAACACAAAGCATCAGTGGAAGATGTACAAAGGTCAGCGATGGTCTATTAACATGTGGTGTATGTTGCACACATGATGGTAGTGCGGTGTAACAGTGCATAGTGCATGCATTGTGTTGCAGGTATGGGGCATAAGCTACTAACACAAATGGTACAATACAGGTATGTATGCTAACCACCACTATAATTGTGAAAGGTGCAGGCTGTCTGCTATAACACATGCATGCTGTTGTGTGCAACTCACGGATGTATAACTACCACTATAATTGTGTAAGCTGAATGTCATCTGCCATATCACCTGCATGTTGCACGCCGTTGGGTGCCACAGCATGTGTCTATGTGTCTGTGTGTGTCTGTGTTGTATAACTTGTAATGTACAGTTCTTGTCTGCCCATCACAGGTGTTGATATAGGTGCATTACCCTCCTGCAGTCCACCTGATGTTAGTGTCCCCACAGACTCTAGCAGTGATGATGAAAGTATGACTGATGCACAGGCAGTGTTGTCAGGGGCTGAATCTGTGCCATTGGTTGCCATTCCACCTGTATCCCCCCTCATCCTCGCACACAGTTCCCCTGCCTACACATACCCGATCACCACTGGCCATAGAAGACGGACAGTTGGTGGGTGGGAGCATGGAACAGAGAAGTGTCGATACTATGGAAGGTGTGCCTGCACACCATGATGCCAATCAACTGACTGGTGAGGTCCCACACAGGCATGTGCCCAGTGCTGCTCATAGGAGGACTACTGGCCAACATGCCCCTGCTAGACAAAGCACATCAGCTGGAGTCATCAGACGCATGTTTGAGGCTATAATGGAGGCACAGGCATGTGCTGAATGGCACAACAGGGAAGGTCTGAGGCTTCAGAGGTCTGCTGTCTGTTCATTAACTGACAACATCCAAGCAATTGCAAATGCTCAACATCATCTTGCAGATGTTTTGGATAGATGATTGGGTGTGACATGGTGGGAGTCCTTGACCGTGGCATGCAATCCTCAAGCATGAAATGTCTGTGCTGGAACATCTGGTGGGAGTGACGCGTTGGGCACGTGGACGTAAGTCAGCTACATCACCTGTTGAAGGTCTACGTGAACATGCTACTGCACATGCCCACTCCCATAGTGGCGGTAGCAGTAGCAGTGCAGCTGGTGCTGTGCAGTCCACACCAGGACACAGCAGGCCATGTGCACATGGTCCTGGATGGTCCCAACAGGGACACGGTTCCAGTGGACATATGTCACCAGACAGTACCGAATCTGGACCTCTGCCTGGTAGTGCCCATGCAACCCCTGGCAGGCGCAGGTCACGTGGCTGTGGCCAGACACTGTGAACTGTGAAACCTGCCTTGTACAGTCTGCAGCTGTCAATAATACCCCTGTGTAGGTCAGCCACATGCCAGACCTGTGTGCATGCATACACACACACACACCAGAAACAAATGCTGGGTATCTCAACACACACATGCATAACATCCACACATGCCCAATGATATCACAGGCCCTAACACACACACATGATGTCATCTAATGGCACAGCATAGGCCTCCGGCAAACATTATCACACTGTGCATATGATGATGCCTGTGCCGCATCCCTGTCATCCACACCATCGGTGCAGGGACATGCTCATATCGTCTGATGCACAGGGTGAACATACTAGGTAGACAATTGTAGATTAATATTGCTGAGTAGTGTTGACGGGCAGCAGACATACCATGTATTACAGTTTTAGAATGCATTTTGTACGTCTGACAGTATGTATCATGTGTAACAACATTAACAGCATGTTGATCTTGATGTTCTCCCTTCCTCTTTCAGGTGTAATTGCATGTGCCGGGGGATGTCAGTGTTTGCGGTTAGTGTCCGAAATGTACATGTTGACTACTCACAGGTCTGTATGCCAATACCTGCATGCACTTTGTAGCTTCCACATCACAGTTATATTCTCCCATGTTTCAATTATGTTTACTGTTCTAATGATCCACGAGTATGATAGCTGTGTAGTAAGCTACTGTATTCAGAGCCATCACATCCATAGTGGGTGACATCACAGTTAGTTACCTGGAGCAGGGAGGAGGTAAAAGAGTGGTATAGCGGATGACAAGGGTAAAGGCCAGTGGAAATAGCGGCTTCTCATTGGGAAGCAGTAATGCCCGCCACCATGACAGGATGCCAACACAGACACACCCACACACTCAGGGATTCACAGACACAGCAACACACACTCTGACACACACACAAACACAGTTGCCAGTGTTGGGATGAAAACCCCTGCCTATGTGCAAATCATCGTTATAGTACTACGCAATTACAAGACGCGTCACAGACATTACACATGTACAGGTAGATGGAATGGCCTAAGATCGAGGACATTGACAGGGATACTACAGTGCAGTGAGTGTATGTGAGGAGGGGGGCTCATCAGTAGGCTATGTAACAACAAGCCACACCCCAGGGTGTACATGTTAACAGGCGGCTAGAATGCCAGTCTCAAATTGATGATATCAACAGGGATAACTAGATTGCATTGAGTCGATGGGGGGAGGGGGCATTAACATTTCACTATGGTAAAATACAGCCTCACTCCAGGGACCGGAAAGCCATATGCACGGACAGACAGACACACACACACACACACACACACACACACACAGTGACATTCACAAAGATATACACCTATGTCACGCACATACAGACACTTTACATGTGTGAGGTTCAACCACCTTGCCTATGCCTTTCTTTCTACATTTCACTCTGTACTGATGTCAACAACAGTGTTCAGGAGAGTGAAAAACATGTGGGATGTATTCCCAACCATACATGACATATACGGACACACACACACCCACACGTGCCAGTAATGTGAATCAAACACCTACCTATATCTCATGATAGGTATTACAGAGGTACAGCGTTATCACATTCGCTACAAAGCGTACTGACTCTTTCCTTTGCCAACTGTGCTGATATATGCACAATATATGCACAGGGGAGGTATTACTGTTACATGTGTCAAGAGTTTTGCCTTCAGTGTCACCCTTACTGCATTCTACATTGTCTGTCTTCCACTTCAATTAACAAAACCATACCTTAGCAGTTACACAGGTTATTGTAGGAATGGTTGTAACACACTTGTGAGCTGTCCTCAGTAATCATTCATCTGCAAAGTAGCCCCACCACTTAGTAGTTATGTCCAAACATCTGTCCATACCTAATGTACAGCTTACTGTACTTTGAGCATATCATCATATACAGTTGGCAATGCTGAGGCTGTATTGCAACAGCATGATGTACTAAGACAACAGTCACCTTCAAACATCAGACACTGCACACGCATGGAATCTAAACAAACATCAATGCATGTGCACATATGCGGTCTACATTAGTAAGTAGACTAGCAGGTCAAGAGGATACATTCCACACCTTCCCCACGCCATGTGTGAAACATAGCCGAGCATTACACCATAATGGATGTTGTACTCATGTACTGGTAGGACACAACCACCTTCAGTGAGTAGCCAAGTGTACATATATGTCAACAGCACATATCAGCAAGACACAAAAGTACAGTTTTGTACCTACCATAAATGTAGATGTCCAATAGACATGCAACTGCAGTCATAACATGTGGGTTGTCCTGCCTCAGGCAGCCCTCGGTCGGCCGGATTCCAAAGTCTGGGTCCGACGTCGGCTGATGTCGCATTTCTCTCCGACGTCAGAGCGGCTGGAGCACATAAGCATCAGCCAACGCCATTTTCTTCAGTGTTTCTTGCCCAGATGCCAGGTGCCCTCCAAGGAAGGCTGTAATCAAATTGGAAGACAAAAACAGGATTCCAAACAAATAAATGAGCAATAAAACAAATACACCATAACAGATATCCCCAGCTAAGAGTATCAGGGATAGGAGTGGACCCTAGGCATAGAGGGGTATGGAGGGAGGGAAAATCCGACTGCAGTTGCATGTCTATCGGACATCTACATTTATGGTAGGTACAAAACTGTACTATGTCCTTCAAGAATGCAACTGCAGTCATAACATGTGGGAAGAATACCATAGCTTAGCTGGGGGAGGAGGAATGCTCTAGGAAAAAGATGGTGTGGCAATCAAACCCTGCAGGACTGCCGAAGCAAAGCCTGCTCTGGATCTGGAGTATAGTGGGAGATTGTAGTGTTTGGAGAATGTATGCACGGAGCTCCATGTAGCAACTTCTAGAATGTCCTTGGTAGGCACCCCTCTTAAGAATGCTGTAGAGGTGGCTGTAGCTCTGGTGGAATGTGGTCTGACATTGGCTGGAACAGTCTTTCCATGAAAGGAATAACAGAATCTGATGCAATGTCCAATCCATTTAGAAATAGTCTGTTTTGAAATTGCTTTTCCTTGGACTGCAGGGGCGTAGGCTACAAAAAGTTGTTCAGACTTCCTACTGGCCTTGGTTCTGTCCAGGTAGTATCAAAGTTGTCTGTGAATGTCCAAGGTATGCAACAGTCTTTCCCCCTTATTCTCAAGATTGGGGAAGAAAGCAGGCAGATGAATGGCTTGATTTAAAGAAACCCTAGATACCACCTTTGGCATAAAAGTAGGGTTGGTCCTTAATGAAACCCTGTCTCTGTGAAAAATAATAAAGGGTGGTATTGCCATTAGGGCCTGTAGCTCCGAAACCCTTCTTGCTGAGGTAATTGCCAACAGGAAAGCTGTCTTCCATGAGAGAAATTGCAAGTCAACTGAAGCTGATGGCTCAAATGGAGGTAGAGTCCGTTTTTTGAAGACAAAATTGAGGTCCCAGGCTGGCACTGGGGCCTTTCTTGGTGGCTTAATGTTCTTGATTCCCCTGAGGAATTGCCTTAGTAAGCGGTGAGAAAAAACAGGAGGATCAGTGTTGTATCTTGCTGAAATAGCAGATGCATGTATCTTTATGGAAGAATATGAGAGGCCGTTCTTTAGCATATCTGCCAAATATTCCAAGATGAGTGGGATGTTCAACAATGATGCATCATGTTCCTTGCTGGTATTCCAATTGCTGAATCTTTTCCACTTTGCTAAGTAAACCTTTCTGGTGGATGGTCTTCGAGCCTCTGTTAGTATCCGCTGAACTTCCTTGGAGAGAGATAAGCTGGAGTCATTTATGGGATCTCCCAGGCTGTTAGCTGCAGTGTCTGAAGATTTGGATGCAGTGTTTCAAAATTGTGTTGAGTCAAAAGTAGAGGCCACTGAGGAAGGGCCCACCTCCTGGTGTGACATATGCTCCGTAGTAGTGGGTACCAGTGTTGTCTTGGCCAGTCTGGAACTATTATGATTCCCTTGGGTTTCTCTGCTTTGATCTTTAGTAATACTGAGGTCATCAGTGGCAGAGGTGGGAATGCATAGATTGCTAGGGAGTTCCAGTTGAATGAGCGGGCATCTATTTTCCAAGCTTTTGGATGGTACGTCCTTGTGCAGAATTTTGGTAGAAGATGGTTGAGGTGAGAGGCAAATAGGTCCACTTCTGGCTTGCCCCATGTCGAAGTGAGTTGTCTGAAGGCCTTCGGATGTAACCTCCACTCGTGTGGATCTGTGAAATTCCTGCTTAGGCTGTCCACCAACACATTGTCTTTTCCTGGAACAAACTGGGATTGTAACTAGATGTTTAGGCTCAGTGATTTCTCCCATAGCTGCATTGTCAGTCTGCAAAGGGGGTAAGAGTGGGTTCCCCCTTGCTTGTTTATGTACCACATCACAGTGGTGTTGTCTGTCCGTATCAGTAAATGGCCTTGCTGGAGTTGGTGTTGAAAGGCCTCGATGGCATGCATCACTGCCAGCATTTCCTTTTGGTTTATATGTAGATGTGTTTCCTTTGGAGACCATTGTCCTTGTATACACCTGCCTTCCATGTGCGCCCCCCATCCAAGGTCTGAGGCATCTGTAGTCATGGTCTGTGTTATCCGTGGTTTTTTGAATGACATACCTGTGTTTGCCTGGCTCACCAATGCCCACCATAGGAATTCCTTTTGTAGGCATGGAATGAGTGGTATGATTGTCTCCAAGTTGTTGCTGTGTTGAGACCAAATGCTTTTTAGGTACCATTGAAGCTTTCTCATGTGTAGTCTTGCTAATGGAACCAGGAGAATGCAAGATGCCATGTAACCCAGGGCCTGTAGGAATCTCCTTGCAATCAGCTGGGTGAGTTTTGCTAAACCTCTGAAATAATGAGTTAACTTTTCTTGCTTGTCTTCTGTCAGGTAAGCCATCTGAGAGGCTGTGTCTAGTTTGGCTCCTAAGAAGATTATTTGCTGGGATGGCTGCAGTCTTGACTTTTGGAAGTTGACTGTGTATCCCAGAGCTTGAAGTAATCGTATGACATAATTGACATAATCCAGGTTTTTTGTCAACATCAATTTGTCGTCTGCTTGTATGAGGCAGTCGTCCAGGTACGGGTAAATTTGTATACCCTGGAGCCTGCAATGAGCAATTACTGAAGCCAGGCATTTTAATGACTTCGGTATCGTAGAATACAGGAGCTGACCGACCGGCACTTGCGAACTGCTTCTGCTTCGGGCACCGCGCGGCAAGAAAGACTGAAGAAAATGGCGTTGGCTGATGCTTATGTACTCCAGCCGCTCTGACGTTGGAGAGAAATGCGACATCAGCCGATGTCGGACCCAGACTTTGGAATCCGGCCGACCGAGGGCTGCCTGAGGCAGGACAACCCACATGTTATGACTGCAGTTGCATTCTTGAAGGACATCAGCATTATTCCATGTCATGCTCCTACAAACTGTTACTTGACAGTTCCATGGTGAAGCCAAGGCACTGTAATGATCAACAGTGAGCACATCTTATTTGCCACACACACCTCATGTTTACTGGAAGAGTGCCAGCAATGTGCACTGTTAGAGCTAGGCAGTACACTAACTCAAGCATGTGCGAGGTCTGTGGCTTGTAAACATCTCACCCCAGCACGTACTGGCTATTGTGGTACTAAGGCTAATGTCCAGAAGGCACACATCATGCATGGCTTGCAATTGTTGACATGGGGTACATGTAGGAGCTGTGGGCACACATGGCTGTACATGTCATGGACATATCACCTGTGACTACTCAGGAACATACAGAGCAGAGCTGGATTTCCCAGAGTCCGTCAATACAGGCCTTGTGTAGGTCCTATGATCCTGTTATTTGGGTATCTTTGTAGGCATTGCATTAGGTGGACATGTTTAATGACATACATGCCACATGGGTTGTATGACATGATAGGTGCCATGGGTGACCAGTAGAGAGGGAATATTACCTCTGTCAACATAGATATCAAACCTTATGTACTGTTAGCATGCTATCTGCCATGTGCATGTGTGTAATGAATGTAGCCACCTGTATGTAGAAAGAACAACAAAAGCTATGTTAATGTCATTTATGTTGCAGGAGTGTGGGATTTACATATCCAGGGCAGGTACAGTTAGGTCATATACAACCATGAAGGTGTTGTTTACTGGTGTACAGCAAAGTACAGTTTTGTACCTACCATAAATGAAGATGTTCGAGTGTACACCCTGCTGCAGTCATCACACTTGGGTTATCCTGTCGTCAGGCGGTCCCGCAGTCGGCTGGAATTCCAAAGTCTTGGTCCGGCGTTGGTTGCTGTCGCTTCTCCTCTGACGTCAGTGTGCCAGGGGTATATATAATGCAACCAACACCATTTTCTTCAGTTTTTCTTGCCCCAGATGTCAGGTGCCCCCAAAAAGGTAGTCAGTAATTAGTACCAAATTGAGTAAACTTGTACAAACACAAAATCCCTTCAGCTATAAGCAAATATATCAGGAAGGTATTGAAGAGATTTAGCCAGTAGGTCAGAGGGGATGGAGGGAGGGTAACCTGGACTGCAGCAGGGTGTACACTCGAACATCTACATTTATGGTAGGTACAAAACTGTACTATGTTCATCATGTTACCCTGCTGCAGTCCTCACACTTGAGTTGAATCCCAAAGCTAAGGATGGGTGGAGGTATCATAGAGGGTTAGAGGAGGCTAGGAGGCCCTGCAGAACTGCAGTGGCAAAGCCCACCCTGGTCTTAGAATAAAGTGGTAAGTGATAGTGTTTGGTAAAGGTGTGTACTGAGCTCCAAGTTGCAGCTTCCAAAATCTCCTTGGTTGGAACCCCCCTGAGAAAGGCTGTAGAAGTAGCTGTTGCCCTGGTAGAGTGGGGCCTAATGGTAGCAGGAACTGGTTTTCCATGATGAGTATAGCAAAAACGTATGCAATGACCTATCCATTTGGAAATGGTTTGCTTTGATATAGCCTTCGCTTGAGAAGCTGTAGCATAGGATACAAAGAGCTGGTCAGATTTTCTGAAAGCCTTAGTTTTGTCCAAGTAGTAACAAAGTTGCCTGTGAATGTCCAAGGAATGCAGGAGTCTCTCACCTTTGTTCTGTAGATTTGGGAAGAAGGTGGGTAAGTGGATGGTTTGGTTTAAAGCCACACTGGAAACCACCTTAGGCATAAAGGAAGGATTAGTTCGTAGAGAAACTCTGTCTTGATGAAAAATGAGGAAAAGTTCCACTGCCATCAGTGCCTGTAGCTCTGAGACTCTTCTAGCTGAAGTTATTGCTAGCAGCAGGGCAGTCTTCCATGATAGGAACTGAAGATCTTCAGAGAAAGCTGGTTCAAAGAGAGGTAGTGTTAGTTTTTCCAGAACAAAATTGAGATCCCATGTTGGTGTAGGTGCTCTCCTGGTGGTCTAATGTTTTTTGCCCCTCTGAGGAACTGCCTTAGAAGTGGATGCGAAAATAAGGGTGGATCCGTGTTGTATTGGGCCGAAATAGCTGAAGCATGGATTTTAATGGAGGAGAAAGAAAGTCCTTTGTGCAACATCTCAGTTAAATACTATAGAATGTGAGGCATGTGAGGCTGAATTGTGTCTTGGCCTTTAGATTGGTTCCAGGCACAAAACTTTTTCCATTTGTCCGAATAAGCCTTTCTGGTGCTTGGCCTCCTAGCTTCCAGAATAACATCCATAACTGCTTGGGAAAGAGGAGCTGGCTGGATGCTTAGTTGATTTGCCATGCAGCTAGATTTAAGGTTTTGAGCTGGCTGTGAAGAATCTGATTGTTCTGTTGTGTGAGTAAATGGGGAATTTGTGGTAATATCCATGGTGGGCCATGGGCCATATTCCTCAACAGCGGGTACCAGTGCTGGCGTGGCCAGTCTGGGGCTATGAGAATCAGTCGTGGTCTCTCCTTTTTGACTTTCAGAAGTACCTTTGTGAGGAGAGGCAATGGAGGGAAGGTATACTGTCAGGTTTTTCCAACTGAAAGAGAGTGCGTCCACTTTCCACGCTTGATGATGAAGTGTCCTTGTACAAAATTTTGTTAGTTGATAGTTTTGAGTCCTGGCAAACAGGTCTATGTCTGGAAGGCCCCATTTTTGAGTTATCATTGTAAATACTTGTGGATCTAGTTTCCACTCGTGGGGATCCATGATGTTTCTGCTGAGGTCGTCTGCCAATGTATTTTTCTGTCCTGGCAGGAATTGAGCTTGTAACTGAACTTGGTAAGCCAGAGCTGTGTTCCATAAGGTCATTGCTTGCCTGCACAGAGGGTAGGAGTGAGTACCCCCTTGTTTGTTTATGTACCACATTACTGTGGTGTTGTCCGTCTTTATTATCAGTTATCCTGGATGTAATAGATCCTTGAAGGCTGTCAGAGCTTTCTGTACAGCTAGCATCTCTTTTTGATTGATGTGCAGATTCCTTTGATCTGCAGTCCAAACACCTTGAACGCACTGTCCTACCATGTGAGCCCCCCAGGCATAATCTGATGAACCTGTTGTGATAGTTTGCCTGGCTGGGGGCAAGGTGAAACGCTGACCCTTGTTGAGGTGACATGCCTGTGACCACCATAGAAACTCCTGTTGTAGGCAGGGAATGAGAGATATTGTGTCCAAGCTGTGGCTGTGTTGAGACCATACGCTTTTTAGGTACCACTGTAATTTCCTCATATGCAGCTTTGCAAATGGTATTAGTAGTATGCAAGATGCCATGAAGCCCAAGGCGTGCAGAATTTTTCTTGCAGTTATTTGGGCCTTTGTTGCCATTGTTTTGAAATATTGAGTCAGTTGTAGTCGTTAGTCTGGCGTCAAATAAGCCTTCTAGGCCGTTGTATTCAAGCTGGCACCCAGGAATGTCATATTTTGAGAGGGTACTAGTTTTGACTTCTTTTCGTTTACTGTGTACCCCAGGCAATTTAGTAGATGTTTCACAAAAGCCAGATGATGTAATAGAATGTCCTTGCTTTCTGCTTGGATGAGGCAGTCATCCAGGTATGGGTATATTTGAATTCCTCTTTGTCTGCAGTATGCAATTACTGGTGCCAGGCATTTTGTGAAGACTGGGCACAGTAGATAAGCCAAAGGGCAGTGCAGAGAATTGGTAATGGGTTGAACCTGCAATAAAATGGAGGTATCTTCTGCAACTTTGTCTGATAGGGACAAGCAGGTATGTCTCCTTGAGGTCCAACATTACTAGCCATGCTTCCTTGCCCAACATGGGAAGAAGCTGCTGTAGTGTTAGCATCTTGAATTTGGGTACTTGTAAGTAAGTGTTTAGAACTGAAAGGTCCAGAATTGGTCTCCAGGTATTGTCCTTTCTGGACTCTAGAAAGAGTCTTGAGTAAAATCCTTGACCTTGCTCTCGAGTAGGTACCAGTTGAATGGCTCTCATGTCCATGAGAGCTGTAATTTGTTTTTGTGCCTCTGCCCAATGATTTTGTGGCTGGTTTGGCATTCCTCTTTTCATTGGCAAGGTGTGAAAATGGAATCTGTATCCTCGTAAAATTATGTCCAGGACCCATTTGTCCTTTGTGACAATGTGCCAGTTGTCTGAAAAAAAGTGCGAGTTTTCCTCCCAAGGGGGCTGCCAAGAGAGTGTTGCTTGGCCAGATGAGGTGCAAGTCATTGAGTTTGCCTTCTGGTAGATTGGGACCTGTCTTCTCCTCCCTTCTGTGTTGTAGTGGCCCATTGGCGAGGTTTGTACTGGGCTTGTGGTTGTCCTGTGCCCCTTGGGCATCTGTATTTACCCCTCTGTGGTCTGTCTGTAGCTGGAAAGGACCAATTTTTTGTTGGCCAGTTTCTGCTGAAGTGAGGGGGCTGTACCTGTAGGAAATCTTTGACTGTCTGCATAGATTTTGCCTTATCCTCCATTTTCTTTAAGACTTCTTCTGCTTTAACTCCAAAAAGAACATCCTGCTGTAAGGGAGCATCTAGAAGTTTTGCTTTAACATGATCAGGTAAAGTTTGTTCCTTTAACCAAGCATGCCTACGTACAACAGACCCAGTGACAGCTGCTCTGCAGGAGGCGTCCAAAGAATCAAACCCACATTGTAAGGTATGTTTGCCCACCTGTTCAGTGGCATGCAACAGATCCTGCATTTCTTTCAATTCAGATTGTTGAGGGAGAGTGGTCGTTTTTTGCTTTAACTGAGAGAGTAGAAATTGCTGATACTTAAGCATGTGAAATTGGCAATTTAGTGCCCTCATAGCTAGAGTGGCTGAGGTGTAAACCTTTTTCCCCCACCTGTCTAGTGCTCTGGAATCCCTCTCAGAAGGTACAGGATTTTTAGCCATAGAAGCTTTAGACCCCTTGGGACCCTGGGAGATTGTCTCTGGGTCAGCAACAGGGCTTTTGTAAAGAAATTTGTGGGAATTTGGCACTCTATAATATCTGTCAGGCTTAGCCGGAGCAGGAGGTAGAGAATCAGGGTTAAAACTGGATTCTAAGTAAACATCATCCACAATATCTAAAACTGGTGGGATGGCAAGTGGTCTGTGTTGGGGGAGTAAAAAACTCTCTGAGCCTTTTCTTCGAGTCAGAGTAGTCCTGACCTTCCCAGTGAAAATGTTCCCTCATAGTGTGTAAAGTTTCCCCAAAGGAGTAGTCTTCAGGAGGAGAAGCTGAGGGGATGGAATCCTCAGCATCAGAATCTTCATAAGGGCAGAAGGAGTAATCTTGGTCCTCAGAGGAGTCTGAAGAAATGGACACCTGTTCAGAGGATGCATAATCTTCCTCTTGTCTAGGCCTTTTGTCAGGAGGGGGCTGGGAACCCCTGATTAAAGTGATCAAATCTTCAGCCATTTTGAGCATCTGTTTCGTAGGCATAGGGCCTTGAACAGGGGACTGAAGTGCAGTCTTTTTAGATTTAATAGGAGTCTTCGTCTTAGAAAACGATTTAATGGTGAGCATCGTCGATCTGAAAATGCCTTCAGAAACCGCTGGGGTTTCTGCAGCACCGACATCCTTTTCAGCAATGTCGTCGGTAGGGCCTGAACTAAATGGCTGCGTAGGCCTGGTGCATTCAGTCAAAAAATCTGAAGCGGTCTTGGGTTCCAGAACTGCAGTAGTCAGGGGCTGCATCGGAGCCTCACTGAGGACCGAAGAACCGGAGACCGGACCAGCCGAGGCCTCGGAATCTGGCTTAGGCCTGGGCTGTCTGTCCTTATCCTTGCATTTTTTGTGCATGCCGGTAGTCGGTTGCTCCGACGGTATGGTGTAGTTAAATTTCCTACCGAACTAGTGTCGTGCGAAATCAAAGTGTCTTTTAATAGTATGTTTATTAAACCTAGCACAAAAATTACAACTAGTGACGTCGTGGTCTGGGCCTAGGCAAGGTATATACAGCTAGTTATATGTAGGGGTACACATAAAGAGGTTATGTGTCGGTGAAGCGATTATGTTTAATGCATCAACGTATTAATGTATATGGTCATAGATTTATGTAATCCCATTTTTAAAAAATATTTTTAGTATTCAGATGAATAGTTTGTTTTTTAAATAAATGTTCTTGATATAGGCTTGTTGGTGGGGTTACATGTGCACGGGAACTTGACCCATGGATTTTTTACGGATTTTTTAAAAAGATTGAGTTGCTAAGGAATACTCATGTTATGTAAATCCCTTGATATGTTTGTTGTCAAGGAAATGACATCATGAACGTGGTTTTTAAAAAGTGCTCTGGCTTTTTTATTTCTTGTCTGAAGAAGCTCTTACTTGGTGAGGAGCAGTCTTAATAAAATACGTTAACGGATTAAGCCTTTGTGGAGTCGACTTGCTGGCTTGGTTTTGTTTGTTACTTGGTTTATTTATTTGTCGCTTACACCAGTCTGTTTGTCTCAAGCATGGCCAGTCCAAAAACTCCCGTACTGTTTGGATCCGGGAATACGATACAAACGGATGGTTCACATTTGGGTGATTCTAACAACTTAGCGAATCTGTTGGTTACCTTGTCCCAACGGTTAGATTCGCTAAATTCACGTTTGGACAGATTGGAGTCCAACCGGGTGCCTGCTGCACTTAACGCTAACTCGGAGGTTCTGCTTAACACCACTACGGGACGGAGGTGGGCAGCTATTCCTGCAACCGGGACAGATACCACGTTCCTTAAACACCCCAGAGACTGTAGATTTCGACGGAACTACAAGAAGAGTTGGTTCATCATTCCTGCTACCCCTGGAATCTGGTAATAACCATCAGGGAATCTCAGGGAATGGCATGGATTCCGTTATCAATGGCCTGAATGGAGGTAATACCAGGAGTTCCCTTGTACAAGATCGTCCAGAGTTTATTGGCGAGCCCAATTTTGGGCAATGGGTGAATAATACTACTACCCTTGAGTTCGGTACGCCGAATTCTATTATTTTGCCGACTGCTGGAATGGACACAACAGGTAACATTGACAGTAATATTGCTGACAATTTAAAATCATTGGATGTGAAAATGTTAAAAATCAAGAAACTTCAGTTAGAAGTTTCATACTTTAGACAGTGCATAAAAGAAAAATTGGTTCCAAAAGGATTACGGAGTTCGTTTACTCCGACTAATTTATTTGTTGATCCCTTGTTTTCAAGTGAACTTTCTGATCTTTTTAACAGACAAGGCTTGGAACTGTTAGAAGTGATGATAAAATTCTATAACAAACAAATTGATATTTTACTTGGCGAAACTAACATCCTAAATGATCTGATTAAGGTTGATGTTAATTTTTTACGGTACAGGTATGATTACCATCGAATATTTGAAAGTATTGATGGTCTACTCGTCAAATTAAAATCTAATAAAAATAAAAAATTGGTTAGAGATCGGCAGGCTTATACAAAAAAGGTTGCATTTCCTAATTTAACAAAAATGCTTGATGGAACAACAAATACTTCGGGGGCTAAACCTCAGTCTGATAATTATAACAATAATCACAATAATCAAGATGGTATTGGTGCAATTTCTATTCTTGATGAAAATGAAGATGAAGTTGAAGATGGTGATGAAGGCCCATCCTCCCATCAACCAAGGAGGAGTAACAGGATAAAAACTTTTTACAACAATCAGGGGTATCGTCCAAACTACAAAGGACAATCAAATAATAAAGGACAATCAAAGCCTTTTTTAGGGCGAAGAAATCCCCAACGCCAGAAGAATTCGAGTTAAATTTAAATCATGCTATTCCTATCACGGATTCGCTTGTACCACCCACCAAACCTACCATCTTGTCCAATATTAAAGGAGACTTTTTTGTTTATAATTTTTCAGACTATGATATTGAACAAGATCTTATCGAACTATTAGCTCATGGAGTATCCTTTGTGCCTGATCAAGGGATTAGTTTGCCCAAATTACTTATGGATTTTAAGTGCTTTGTAAGGGGATTAAACCTCAAAGTTTTGTTCAATGGTGAGGCTAATAATCAAAAACCCCCTTTCAAAATGTTAAGTATATTCAACCCTCCCCTCCATCCACTGTTGCAGACATTTGAATATGCTTGTGAACTAGATTTCAGGCATCTATTTCATAATATTAGATGGTTGGATGCTGACAGTAACATTACAGCAGTTCAAAGATCTCATTTGCATAATCTAGGAAACCTCCCTGTTAGAGTGATCAAACCAGATAAGGGAGGGGGGTTGGTTATCCTAGATAAAAGCGATTATATTTTAAAAATGCTGAAAATTTTAGATTCTTCAGCATATGAACTTTCGTCTCTTAATGAGACCAACTGTCAGTACAGCAGAGTAAAAGGTTATTTCAGAGACCTTTTCATTGAGGGGAAAATTGATTCTGATATTTTCAATTTTATCAACATCTCCTTCCCTAGGGTCCCAATAATGTTTGGTATCCCCAAAATACATAAAAACTTGGAGGACCCTCCTAGTGGATGGGAGATGTTGTATTACACACCCTAGTGCTAAAGTGGTTGATTATCTTATAAATAAACATCTTAAAGCATTACCGCAGATCTGTAAAGATTCATGGTCCTTTTTGGAATCTATTGATAAAATCACATTCAACGCTTCCTACAGCTTCTTATCCATCGATGTGGTGGACCTGTATACGTGCATACCACATCTTGAAGCTATAGAATGGGTGGAATTGATGTTGATTGATCTAGGGGCACCTAAAGAGGAAATTTATGTGGTCACTGCCCTGTTGGATATCATTTTATCATCCAATTTTTTTATTTTTAACAACCAATATTATCTACAGAAAAAAGGTATTGCCATGGGTTATGTGGTGGCAGTGTGGCGAACCTCTTGGTTGCTACTGGGGAAAAGACCTGTTTATTTGTACACCTTTATTTAAAGTGTTCAAAATTTTATACCCGGTTTCTGGATGATGCATTTGTTCTCATTGAAGGATTTAGATAGTGTCCACAATTTATTGCAGTATATGAATGAATCGTGTTCTTTTTTGACTTTTACTCACCATTATTCAACCAGTGAGATTGATTATTTAGATGTAAAACTCATAAAAGACGTTGAAAACAAATGTTTTCGATCTAAGATCTTTAGAAAAAACACATATTGTAACGCATTCCTTCATTATACTAGCAATCACCCTTGGAAACAAAAGAAATCCATTTTTAAGGGTCAATTAGTTAAGTACTTTACTTGACTTTGAAGAAGAATGCACCACCCTTAAAAATATGTTTCTAAATAGAGGGTACCCTATAGACCTGCTGGATGACCTTATTGGAGAAATCTCCTTTAAGAGATTTTCGGGGTTTTACCAACCATTATTAAAAAATACCCCACATAATGTTTCCCATTTGGGTCTTGAAGGGGACATTACATCAACACCTAACGATGTAAACAAATTAATAGAACATCAAAATAGTGACCAAAGATCTTGTTTTTACAGACTTCAAAAGTAGGTTTATCTTGGTATAATAAACATGTTCATAGTATGTGTAACATTGTGAAGAAAAACTGGGAATTCATTGCAAACAATGCCCAACTTACTGAAATTTTAGGCACAGAACCGTTTTTTGTGTTTAAAAGGGGTAAAAATTTAAAAGAATTTTTACAAACAGGGGAGTCATGTCCAAATCCAACTAGACAAATTGGAACCTATGCTTGTGGATTCTGTAATTGGTGCAGACTTTTAAAAACAGGAAACTCATTTAGCATAAGAGGTAAAAAATATTATACCAGACACAAAATCCTCTGTAATTCTAAATCAATAGTTTATATCGCTTTTTGTAATTGTTGTCCGGGTTTTTATGTTGGTAAAACGGACCGAAGATTTAGAAAATAAAAAAGCGGACAACTATCAAAACACATATTAGAGAATATTGGACACAGTTTCTCCTTTATGGGTATAGACACTGTGGAAGGGGATTAGGGTGGCCCACAAACACTCCTTTTAGAATTAAAAGAATTGGAGTGGCAATTGTTATTGAATGCGTTTTCGCCACCCGGCTTAAATGATATGTGTAACATTTCTGTTATTCTAAAATACAAAAGTTACTTGAGGAAATAGGACATGGTGTTTCAGGTAAAATCAACTAGAACTTGTAGTTCCTATCTTAAATATAGATTCTGTTTCCGTTATTATAGCTTCCTCAGGTTGTTTAGGTAGTATATTTCCTACATTCTTTACATTATATCATATACAGCTAGTTATACGTAGGGGTACACATAAAGAGGTTATGTGTCGGTGAAGCGATTATGTTTAATGCATCAAATGTATATGGTCATAGATTTATGTAATCCCATTTTTAAAAAATATTTTTAGTATTCAGATGAATAGTTTGTTTTTTTAAATAAATGTTCTTGATATAGGCTTGTTGGTGGGGTTACATGTGCACGGGAACTTGACCCATGGATTTTTTACGGATTTTTTAAAAAGATTGAGTTGCTAAGGAATACTCATGTTATGTAAATCCCTTGATATGTTTGTTGTCAAGGAAATGACATCATGAACGTGGTTTTTAAAAAGTGCTCTGGCTTTTTTATTTCTTGTCTGAAGAAGCTCTTACTTGGTGAGTCTTAATAAAATACGTTAACGGATTAAGCCTTTGTGGAGTCGACTTGCTGGCTTGGTTTTGTTTGTTACTTGGTTTATTTATTTGTCGCTTACACCAGGCAAGGTATGCAATAAGAATGAAAATCCTTATGAGGTATTTGCTTCCCCACAAGAAATACAATTGTTAACTTTTTCTGACATCAGTCTGAGGCAAGAAAAGATTCCCCAACGGTGTACTTAGCTTTATAGAAGACTTTGGTCTGAAATACAAATTTGAAAATCTCAGTAGTCGGCCGACCGGCACTTGCGAACTGCTTCTGCTTCGGGCACCGCGCGGCAAGAAAGACTGAAGAAAATGGCGTTGGTTGCATTATATATACCCCTGGCGCACTGATGTCAGGGAAGAAACGACAGCGACCGACGCCGGACCAAGACTTTGGAATTCCAGCCGACTGCGGGACTGCCTGACGACAGGATAACCCAAATGTGATGACTGCAGCAGGGTAACATGATGAACATCAGTCGACTGTGTTAATGCTGACAACATCTGAGGGACCCTGACATGTGTACAACTGACCTGGTTAAAAACAGTGGTATTATTGCATTGCATAACACATTATGCAGCTGTGTCTGTACATGGGTACTTTGCACAGTTGATGTAGGCCTAGATACAGTCCACCAATCGAAGGTTATCTGGTGGTCTACCATACTATGTCATACCACATATGGATGTGTGCTGGTAGTCTGGGGACAAGGTGGTGGATGTATACGAGGATACAACCTGGAATGCAGCATTTGCCACTGTCACCTGTACCAGACTCATCTGTCATGAGTTATGTTGGAGTAGTGGTCTTTACATGTGAGTAGCCTTTATGAATATATGGACACCACTACCTGGAATGGTCCATACCAGTGTTATGGCCCACATGTCTGGATCTGAGTTATATGGTGGCAGTGCAATTGTGCACTACAGAGCCTTCAGCCAGGTGTTCCTCACTGCACAGATGTCAGTATTCCCCATTGTAGGTTCTACATTGAGCAAATGGATGATGAAAGCCACACATCTAGCACTGGTTAGCACAACCATCCAATGCAATTGTCTTAGGGGTGTCAGGGTGTTACTTCTGTGTGTAGGACTTTTGCCTTGGAATGCGACTATATGGGTAAATGCGACCTAGGTTTTATCCACACTTACTTGAAACATGGATGCATGTGCTCTGTATCGAAGGCTTGTCATTCAGTCATGACAGCCCGGAATGACAGACACTGGGCAACCTCATAATAACAGCAGGACATTGGCTCATTGTTTTGGTCTAGCAGTTGCCACTTGTACCATGACATCACTGCGAGTGGCATAATGTGCGTGGTAGCAAATGCTACATCTAAGGTGACTGACAGCAGCAGACGTTGTGTATATGACCAATGTGAGATGTACTTAATGCAGCAGTCCTGTTAATAATGACAACTACTAACACAGCTGAGAGAGGTCATCTTTACACCTGCACCTCAGTACCACTGCACAATGGGGCTCACACATTATGCTTGCACATGCCACTGTTCCAAGTATAATGTCACTGTCTACAACCTGCTATCAATGAATGCCTTTCAGGGCAGCAAGGTGTGTGACACATGCTGTAGGTAGCATCTGGCTGTGTGTCCCAGTTAACCTATTGTCTGTCACGTCCACACATGCATGATTGTGTATACTTAACATATATATGTCAGTACTTCATGTACATGCATGCATGTGTATCACACAGCACAGACATAGATACATCATTTACAGACCACATACAGGTATCTGGTAGTAAACCAGTATGATGTGCACATATACTGACAGGTAAGATGTACATAGCTGTAAACCTGTGCATTTACAATAGGAGTTCATTACAATGTGTTCTGTACAAGTGTACAAGCATGCCCACTGTGGCCTTCTGTGGTTAGAATCGGAGTGCATCCCAAACAGCCCTGTGCTACTAAGTATATGAGCGTACCTACTGCCACCTTGTGTAATTTGAGTCAGTGCATCCAAACAAGCCCTTTGTTCTAAGTGAATGAGCATGCCCAGTATAACCTTGTGTAGTTGTAGTCATAGTGCATCCCAAATGGCCCTGTGCTACTAAGTGTATGAGCATGCCCACTGTCACCTTGTGTAACTGGAGTCAATGCATCCAAATAAGTTCTGTGATTCTATGTGTATGAGCATAACCACTGTAACCATTTATAGTGATAGTAGTTGTCCATTCCACAGATGGGCATACTCCAGTTCAGGGCTTGTTGTGCTACAACTATACCTCTCAGACCTACCTATGTCTTACCTGCAGATGATGTGTCTTGTTTGTGCATACAGGTTGTAATGGACTCCTACTTTAATCAAAAATTACAAAAGCACACTGACACCCAGTTCCTGAAGAAAAATGCCACACCATAAAGTCCAGAGGTTACTCTCTTTAATATAAACTAACACTTGTATTGAACACTGTGTTTTCATCCTGTCACATCAAAGACTTCATCAGATATACCATTAAGTGAGCAATCTCCGTAATATATTCTTCCCCCTCTCTTACATCACCCAATCAAAATTTTATTCCGATTAAACAATTAAAAAATGTTAAAAACAAAAACCTCAAAATCTCTTAAGAAATCTTATGTTCTAAAATTAAAAACAAAGTCAGCATATTTTAAATAATTGCCTTTCAATGTAAAACAATAATAAAATGCTATCATTTACTTATAAAAATAATATCAATACTTTGTACATTGTAGTATGTGGTACAACACAACACAAACATAAATGCAGGACAAATTTACACAGCTTTACTTTAGATTTCCATCTAGTAACTATACTGCTATAGTTTGGCTGCTCTAAGCTTTAAGACTGGTGCGAAAGAAATGTAAACATTCAGCCCTGGCTTTTTATTGGCTTCCAGTCTTAGTTGCCAAAATAAGTCATGACATTTTATTGTGGTCTTCCATGTCCCCCCCACACCGTGGGTCCATGTCTATTTTCTCTATAATGTAAAACCCATACTTGGCTGAAGTACAAGTAGTAGAATATCTGTAAAGGGTGTTTACTTCCACTTTTTTTAATATCAAGATGTTCATAGATCCTTCTTAAACTTTTTGGTACTTTTCCCTATGTAAAATGCCCCACTGATGCTGTATACTGCAATGTATACCACCCCAATGGTGTCACAGTTTACAAACCCATTAGTTTTGAGTGTTGTCCCTCTTTCATCCAAAATTAATGTTTCTCCCTACAGGACGTGTAGGCACTGTGAACACCTCCCACATTTGTATGTTCCCATTTTTCCTCTTATTATATCCCTTCCTTCTTGTTTCCAGTAACTCCTTAATGTTCCTCCCCTTCCTATAAGTGAATTTTAGGGGATCTAAAAAGATTTTTTCTAGGTCAGAGTATTGCTAAACATGTTCCAGTTATTTGAAACTATGTTTCTAATAGATCCAGTATTGGCACTATAGTTTAACACATAATTACTATTCCAATTGGTGGAATCTTTTGTTTCTTTCCCTTCCCCTATCGTCCCTGGGGATAATTCACCCAAAATGGGGGCACATTTCTTCCTTCCTTCTTTCCTCCCTAATTTCTACCCTAATCTCATCAATAAGTGATAGGGGGTATCCTCTTTCTAGAAACATTTTCAATTTTTCACTTTCTATTTCAAAATCCTCGTCTTCGGAGGTTATCCTGCAACTCCTGATAAATTGTCCTCTCACTATACCCCTCTTGTGCCAAAATGGATGTGCACTCAAGTAAAAGAGGTAGGAGCTGGAGAAGGTGTTCTTTCTGAAGACATTAGATTTGAATTGCTTAACTTCAGTTATCTTTTCCAGGGCCACATCAAGATATTCTAGTCTCTCCTTGGAAATAGTATGGGTGAACTTTAAAAATTTGGTGGTACTATTTATGTATTCAGTAAACTTATTCAATTCTTTTTCTGGTCCGGACCAAAAAATAACTATATCATCCAGGTACCCACGATAGTAGTTCCAATATTTGGAAAAACATGAATGTAAAATATATTTCCCCTCCCAGTTAGAAAGTACTAAATTAGCATATGGGAGCACAACTTGCTCCCATAGCTACTCCACTAATCTGTTTAAGAAATCCCCCCTCGAAGAAAAGGAAATTGTTAACACTAACTCCATTAGCTCTATTATTAAATCTATTGAATCATTGTCTAGGTCCCCTTTATACCTCAGTGCTTCTTCAAGCCATACTAATCCAACCCTGTGAGGTATCATGTTAAACAGGTCTTGGATATCTAAGGTACCAAATATTAACTCATTACAATACAAATTTTTATTGATACTTCTTAAAAAGTCCCAAGAGTCTGAGAATTCCCACTCTCCCCATACAAACGTTTTTAAGTGTATTGTCCAAAAACTTAGCTATTGGATATGTTTTGGATCCCGTGGCAGCCACAATGGGTCTAAATGGTGGGTCTTCCAAATTTTTATGGACTTTCGGGATCTCAAATATAGATGGTACTTTGGGCTTATCTATAGATAATAAGTTATATGCATCAAGATTAATATCACCTTCTTCCTTTAATTCTTTCAATATGAAATCTATTTTTCTATATGCCACGTTAATTTTGTTTCTAGAAACTATACCTATTGGTGTTATTTAGCATTTCCAGCATTTTTGCTGAATATAGAATGCTATCCATTATAACCAACCCCCACCCTTATCGGGCTTCATTACCCGAATATAGTCATTGTTTCTTAATGAGGTAAGTAGCAGATTTTCATCTTTGGTAAGACTAAATTGTTTCCTTCTCCTCTTAAGACTTTCCCGAAGTTCTTTCTCCACCTGTGTTTCAAAATTCATTAACTGTGGATGAAGGGGTGGATTGTATGTACTTTTCATTTTGTTTTTGTTCTGAAAACTAATGTGATTATTCCCTTCCTTATGCTGTTCTAATATCAACACCAAATTCTTTTTATGTACAAATAACTTCAAATCAATCAGGGTTCTAGAAATGTCTTCTGTATAACTAGGGACAAATTTAAGGCCCTTACAAAAAATATCAAAATGTGTGCTGGTGACCTCCAACCCACTATAATTATAAATACTAAAATTGTGGTATGAATACCTGCTACCTTGTATAACAATATTTTCCTTATCTTCTTCGACAGTACCTCTAGAACAACTTGTCCCATTTAAATCTGGGCTCAAAAGTGCCTCATGTTTGGGTACCCACCCCCTTGTCTTTGATAATAGTTAACCGGTCCCTGTTCTCTAATTCTCTCAGACCTCCTGGGTTCAGGAAATTCTTGGGGGTCATCCAGATCATAACTTCTCCCTCTACTATCATTGAGGTGGTTAAAACTTTCTCCATTATCTATTCTTCCTCTAAAGTTACTTTTATAACCTAGGGGGCCACTTTCCAAATTGTGTGACCCTCCCTGTTGTTTGTAAAATCCCTTCGTTCTAGGTTTGGTGTAACTAACTTTGTCTTTATATTCATTTATGTCATGTTTCAGTTTCTTACATTTTCTTTCATACAAAAACCTACATTTGTCCTCTATTTTAGCTTTCATGTTAATATATTTCATCTTCTCATCTTCAATGGTAAATAACAAGTAATTTACAATAAGTAGGTTAGTTCTCTCAATGTCGGATAACAGTTTCTCCATTACCCTTCCATTTTCCTTAATGATGGTCGTAAATATCCAACCCACAATTGTTAAAAATTTCCAACAGTTCTAAATGAAATTCACTACCCTCTACTACACTGTTGAGGTATTTGTATATATGTAACCCCTTTGGCACTAGCCCTCTCTTGACACATTCTTGAAGGTAGTTATTATCTATGTACAAAGTTTTATATTTCACCAACTTGTCATACAACGCGTTCACATTTGTATTATAACTATTAACATTAAAAACATTGGTAGAATCATTCTGCGAATTAAAATTTGAAAAGGCTCTGTTGTTTGTGAGCCAGGAAATAGCATCTTTGTCCCTACCCCAGTCCAAATCCACAGAACCACGGACTCTTGTTTAGTTGGCATTCGAGTAATGCCTTCATTTGAATCAGTCCTTGTTTCTGCCTGTCTCGATTTAATAGCCCTGGAATTCCTGTTGGTATAATCCAAATTACCACGATGGCGTTCTCTCTGTTCCTCACAAGCAGAAGCAGGATTACCCGTCTCCGTCGGTTCATTTTTCTTGCGACGTCATATTAGAAGTCTTTCCGTTGCGTTCACCAAGTAACTATGCCTCCTGGTTACCTGGTAATGAAAGGTTTCTGTTGACTTCTAAGTAGCCACACCGGTGGAATCTCCATTGGAAATCCCTTTATTACCATCCTGTTGACTCAAAAGTGTTATCAGCTGCCCTTCAACTCATGTGAGCTGATCACTAATCCCTTCCATAGCGCCAGTTCCCAAATTGGGAGTGCTAGGTTCAGAAACGGATGTCTCCATAAAACGACAACAAAACCAAAGCAAACCAGGAAAGTGTGCAAACCAATAACTCTGATCAAAAATGACAAAAGCACACTGACAC
>NC_056737.1:1302049478-1302054478 GCF_019279795.1 Protopterus annectens | reverse complement strand
TCTGGTGGATGTGGAGTTTACACCTGCTCAGCAGCAGCTTGTCTTTTGTAAGTGATGGCCATGATCAGGTGATGGCCTCTGCACCTATTGCAGTCCTCCTCTAGCTGACTGCATATGGAACAGCTGTGCTGACGTTCCCATAGCCAATCGCATGGGAACACAGTACAATATCTAGGAACATCATGTTGGTGTTTGCCCATGACAGTCACTGTGAGTGAAACCTGGATCTGGTGTTTGGTAAACTGCATCACAGATGATATCTGGATATTCCTCAAACAACATACACAGTGGAAAATAGCCTAAAGACAGGAGGGTAATGTACCAGACATGATTACAGCATGTAAGTGCAGCTATGCTTCATTGGGACTACTGCCAGTTTAACAAGTTGTGTGTGGTAATGGCTAGTCTGCATGTTTTAAAACTGACAAGACAGTGCTCTGTTTGTGAGGGAACCCCCATCTGTAGGGTCATCTGTGGACTGGTCAGTGTGTGGAACCATTTTTTTCTTGTGTTACTCACTGAACACACACATCTGTGAACTGCAGAAGCATAGTGCGAGGATTGGAGTCAGTACATGGTGATAGTGATGAGAGTTACTGCCATCGCATCCCTAATTGGACATATGTCACATGAAACAGTGGTATGACAGTCACTGTATGAGGTTCTCACAGTGACATGCCAATAATGGGCTACTGTTCAGAGCTGCAGTCACAAGTCTTCTACACTTTGTACAAATGGCATGCAGTATATATGCATGTGTTGCGCTCCCTCTGCAAATGTATGCCATCTGTTGTGTTGATGGTCATATCTATGCATGCTGTTACAAGTAATCCTGAATGCTGTTGACTATTACTAGGCCATATCTGTGTTAAAACTGCAACACCATAGGCTGTATAGGATTGGAGGTCCCGGCGGAACCTCCTGTCCCACTTCAGCTGGCCATGGCACTGGGCACCAGCATGTCTGGGGCCCAGCCTTGGACCTCAACCTCTGTTGGCTCTGCACCATCTTCTGGTGGAACCGCCACTAAGGATGGGGCTTGTCCCCCCTGGGAGCAGGTCCAGACAGGAACTTGTCAGCCGTCATACAGTTCCGGACATGGTGCATAGGGGCTCAATAAGGGGTTTTGAGGCCAGATACACCAGCTTGAGGGCAGAGTGTCACATTTAGAAGGTGAGCCTGCCCCTCCTAGACAGCCCCCAGCACAGCCACCTTTGCGGCTGTTTTGGTGCAGTGGTGGCTGCCCATGGATGGGGACCTCCGTCCCACTGTTTCCATCTGGAGGCTCATGGGCTTGTGACTGCCAAACACCCCTCCCCGTCCAAAGTGTATCCCCCCACGTGTGTCCTATACTGACCCTGTATGCTATCCTGTTTGTCATCCTACCCAACCTATCCTCCACAAGCATACCTACTCTCCTTCCCCAACATCCCAGTCTCACCTTACGGAAACAAAAGGCCAATCTGTTCCTAGAACATTTGCCCCATACATAGCTGTCCATTTCACACACGTGTCCACTGGACACATGTAACGTTTTTAATTTGCATCACAACATACTACTGTTGTCCTCACCTCTGTCTCTCGGGCACACGATCCTGGTATGCACATAACTCCTAAAGGTTCCAGGTACATGTGATGCAGACGACAGGTGATGTCGCACACAGCACCTTGCAAGAGCACTGTTCTCACATAATGATTGGACAGGAACTATTGTGTTAATGTAAATAAAATGCACAGAGTAATGTATTTGGCCAATGTACAAATGTTTGTATTAATGGCACGTCTGTCTGAGGGAGTCTTGATATTACATAGGACAACACCACTACATAATACAGGAGTTGCTGGTGTTTCCCTTTTCATTTCTTTTTAATGCTTTGTTGTCACATGGGATGTTCTTGATATATCTATATATATATATATATGTATGTATCTATATCTGGACATAAACACACACACAAACATCTACATGATGGAATACATTTCCTATACTGTTGAATGACTGTGCTGGATGATATGTTTGTGATAACATCCAATGTCTGCATATCTGCCATGGCTTAGTGGTAAATCACATTGGCTGTGGTGTGCAGGGTCCTGGTTTCGAGCCTTGCAGAGGCCGTTTATTTCATTGCTGGGCAGAACAAGGCCGTTGGATACAGAGTGATTAAGACACTTTTAAGCAGTTGTGAGCGGGTGTGCACGGGTTTGCATGACTGTAAGCAGTAGTTACTTTTCATTACAGTTCCTTACACTCAGTTACCTTCTTGATTGCTTAACCTGTGTAGGCAGTGCTTACGCCCGCACAAACAGGCTGAAACCCGCTCAATGCTGCTTAAAAGTGCTTACTCCCGCTTACCCCCACGCTAATTTCTTTAAAAGAAAAGAAAAGAAAAAAGGCTTGATAGGAAAGTGGTGAAAAAGGGGCTCAAAGAGGGAAATACAGTAGGGAAAATAGCTAGGGATGTGCAGGAAGGGTGTAGGGAAGGTTCATAGCTGTCCATTACTTCTATGGCGGGACATTTGGACACTCACAACCCTGAGAGAGAAGTGAGGACAACAATAGTATGTTGTGATGCCAATTAGAAATGTTTACATGTGTCCAGTGGACATGTGTGCGAAACGGACAGCTATGTATGGGGCATGCTTTTTTTGCGGGAACAGATTACCCTTCTTTCCTTTTATGTTTAGGTGACAGTGGGATGTTGGGGAAGGAGAGTAGGTAAGATCAGGGAGGACAGGTTGGGTAGGATGACAGAAAAAACAAATGATGCGTACAGGGGCGGTATATGACATGTGGGGGGGCACCTTGGACGAGGAGGGGTGTTTGTAAGTCATAAGCCCATGAGCCCACCAATGGATACAGTGGGAGTGAGGTCTCCACCCATGGGCAGTCATCACTACACCTTCACAGCCCAGAAGGTGGCTGTGCTGGGGGCTGTGTAGGATTGCAGGCTCACCCTCTAGTTGCGCCACTCGGCCCTCAAGCTGGCATAGGCGGTCTCAAATCTCCCTGTCGAACTCCCTACGCACCATAGCCCGGACCGTACAGGTGACAGGTTCCTGTCTGCTCCCGCTCCCAGGGGGGCCGAGCCCCATCCCCTGTGGTGGTTCCACCCGAAGGTGGTGCAGGGCCAATGGACGAGGAGGTCCCAGGCTGGGCCCAGATGTGCTGGTGCCTGGTGCCATGGCCAGCTGAGGTAGGACAGGTGGATCCGCTGGGACTGGCCTTCCCATATGAGCTATGTTGTAGTATGTTTAAGGCAGATATGGGTTAGTAATAGTCAACAGCATTCATGATTAGTTATAACAGCATGCATAGGTATTCCCATTACTCAGGGCACCAGATATAACATAGTTGCAGAGCAGGCAGAACACATGCATATATGGGTAAACAGTGGCCATTACAACAACATGCAGGTTTCATTGATGGCAAAAGGCCATCAATATGGGTGTATTTTAACATGGCACATGCATATAAATAGATGTGAATATTTATAAACCAATAGGACATATGTCCCAACAAAGGGTAGGAGTGTAGACATACCAAATGAGTTGTGTAAAACGGTTATGTTTGCACACATGGTAGGGGTGAGAGAGAGAGAGAGAGAGAGACTTCAATTAACAACTAATACATCCTTGTAGTTTTCACAACATTCATAGTCAGTGCAGTAGTCTGTCCCTTACTTGTATTATTACACTACCCAATGGCATTATATTGTACAATGGTATGCTTGTAGATTAGTATGTACGGGACCTGTGTCTTATGTACAGACTTGACAAGATGCAGATGTTAATGCAACATGTTTTGAGACTGCTCTCATACACTTTGGGTGAGATGCTGGGATGACAGGTATGTTTGCATGTACATTCTCGGACTATGTACAAGTCTGACTATCGGTTATATGTCATTAACAGCTAACTACATTTCTTGGATCTTCACACAAATTTGTCAGGGGAACAGGGCAAAAGGCAGGTGATGTGGGCCATTTATCAGGAAATACTGAGAATATTGGAACAGTTAAGGGGTATGAATATGCATACCACTCTCTATTTAAGCATTCTAGCAAAATGCGTACAATTGTTAAGTGTAAATATGCATACAGCTTTCTCTTTGAACATTCTAACAGACTGTGTGCAGTTGTGTGGAATGATTATGCATACAACTTACTAGCGCTCCTGGGATCCAAAGCCTTGCTGTGTGTGACAAAAGCATTACAGTTAAGATCACTGTACACTATGCTATCAGGCAATTGTGAGGCTTTGCAATATATTTTCTGTAATATGACTGACCTGTTTGCACTTCTGATATTGCTATATAGCACTTCATACACATTGTATTCTGCATACCACAGTGTGGGTAACACTGCTTACTACAACAGTACTATTTAACAACTGTAACAGTACAACAACTTATGACTGCAGAGTAAACAGAAGCAATGCAGGGGTTACACCTTTATTCACAGCATATTACACTATTCTGTATACTGGTACAACACTTTCTCAGGCTCTTACATTTATTTGTTATGACAGTACGTGCAGGCTATTTACTAGCCTGCCTCGCGACTCATCCTTTGCAACCTAGCATCATAGGCTTGCTGGTTCGCAGCATAATCATCTGCAGCTGTCAGGGAAGTACAGTGATATTAAGCCATACCTATCCACTGTATACACAAGCTAGGCAATTATTAACTACATAGTGGAAGGAGTACTTACTCAGTTCTGGGGCATTCTGCATCTGCCTTGCTTCCTGGATCCACTGTTCCAGGACATCCCCCCCTCTGCCGCTTCAGGTCTGCATGGTGGTGCCTGACCTGCTCACCAGTCCGGGCGATACCTGTGGCACTAGTGAGGTCACGGGCGAGACTGTCCCAGGCCTCTATTTTGTACTGAGAGCTCTGGAACTGGCCTTGCAGTAATCTCCTGTCATGGTGCTTTACCAGGAGCCATACCATGAAGTTGGACTCCTGGATGCCCCAGTGCTGCGCTCTAAAGCGAGTGCTTTC
>NC_056737.1:1301944478-1302044478 GCF_019279795.1 Protopterus annectens | reverse complement strand
TGCATGTGTGTATGCATATATACTTATAATAAACTTGCTGATCTCCACGAGGTGGTCTAATTAGAACCAGCCCATCCAACCCTGACATGCTTGGATCCATAATTTCATGCTCATAGTTCCTCCACCCACCCGAGTTCAACATACATGCATACCATCCATTGTCCAGTTGCTATCGCAGCCATGATGCACCTCCACACATTACCCTCTCCCGAGCATTAGAGGCCCTACAAGTATGTTGTCCCAACCCAAGTATTATCAGGCTCTCCCACCATTTAGTCCTTGAACATGCCTGCTCTTGCTTGTGTAATGGTCAAATGGCCAATCATCCTATCAATTTTTGGGTAGTCCCACCAGGGACTACCTTCTGATTGTAAAGTAGACATAGCAGATCAACAATGTTACTTCCACTGGTAATATCCTGCCTGTGGTGTGAGTAGCAGTTATTTGCTCACTCCTGCCCAGCTTGACATGACATACGCTGACAACACTATATAATACTGGAGTTGCTGTTGATTCCCTTCTCATTTCTTTTGTATGCTTTATTGTTACAGCATTCATTCTTCATATATATATTATATATCTGTACATACTTATATACATTTCCTGGCTGGGCACCACTTACACCCGTGCAAGCGCACTCAGACTTCCTTACTGGTACTTATATATGTTTATGCTGCTTATTTGTGCTTACACCTGCTTACTAGTGTCTTATTCATTATGACAGTGCCACTTTGATTGAATGAAATTTAAATATCTCATGCGATACTCAAGTTCACATTTACATGTTATTATGTCGGTTTTACAGCAAAACGACATTCATTCCACATGGAAAATGATATGTGCTATAGTTGGACTCGAACCATGAATGCCTGTTTGTTAGGCGGATGCTCTAACCACTACACTATTGACGTTTACATTGATTCTGCATGTTTTTCCTCTATTTGAATGATTTTGATAAGTTAAGCTTGGCGGAGGGCAGTGACATGCAAACACGCTGCGCTTTGCTTACACTTTCGATATTGCAGCAATACAAATGTAAAATAGGGACACGGGGAATCTAATTGTGAACGTTCTAGGGACGGGGCTCAACATTCCACTATGTGCTTATGTGTTTACTACTTCGATTTTATTTCACTGTTCGTGGACACTCTTGTATGCTTAGCATACATTTCGGTATCCACGGACACTGAATTACTGGCTTACTATTAGAGGCGGGCTCGCAACTGTTGGGGCATGTTTACTTCTCCATAGAGCACTTGGACATGCCCACTACACTCGCACACGTTTCCTGTGCACATTGACGGTGCGGCGGCGCACCCTCATACATATTCATATGGCACTGCTGCACTGTCTGTAATGAGGATGCTCGGCGCAAGGCTAAAACCGTCCTTGTGCCGAGCTTCATTAATCCCGGGGTCGGTCTTTATTGACTTGTCAGCGTGTTTCATCCTCCTCCTAATGCATTGTGTATCTAAATTATAACTAGCTTCAGTATTTCTACTGCTAAATGGCTTTAAAGTTAACTAAACAATTATGCATATCTACTATAAATTAATACTTGTATCTATAATATGAAATGTCAGTTTGTATACATTACTTGCAGTGCTACATTAGAACCATCTTAATTTCATCATATAAGTTATTGCTACAAGAGCCATATTTTATTTTGTGTCACACAGCCATTGCTTTAAGCTTTATAGTGTCATTATGTTGAACATTTTACATATGCCTGAGGACAGTGAACTGGATCAACAAGTAATCAAAGAATAAATTAATGAAAATGATTTTAAAAAATGTTTATTAGAGTCTCAGTGTTATTCTCATTCCTTCTACAGTAACTTACACTGATGCTTTTCTCTTTGGGTCTGTCCTGAAAATGGTCTTGGCCCAGTGAAGAAAACATGAATTAGGAAATGTAAACAAAATAAATATAATCATCTGCTAAAGAGGCACTACTTCTGGGGTTGTGCCGGCAGTATCTGGTAGCAATGTAGATTGGATGGGCTTAACCTAATAAAGTTGCCTGCAGCTGTGTTAGCCATCACCCACATGGAGGAAGAGTGGTGGTCAAACGTGAGGCTAGTCAGGTGGCAAGGAGAAGTGAAACTGACTAACAGTCCAGACCCTGGCAATGGAAATAGACTCTAAAAGTGTGGACTGTTACCTCACTGTCGAAGAATGTACACAAGCTTATAAAGGAAATTTTAAAGTGCCAGTTAGATTTAATCGTCCCTTGCTCTACAAAGAGCTGGCTCTGGAACCAGACTTCTCAAGCAGGTGTGGTCTCTCTTATTTTGAAAATAATACAAAGACAGGCCCCAGGAAGATGTAGAAATAATCACAAGCCTTCGTGTGAGTGCTTTCAGTTTGGAGTTTCCAACAGTAAATAACTGCATCACCTCAATGCAGGAAAGGAACATATTGTTTGCATATGCACTTTTTATAGCTCTTCAGAGTAGCTGACAGTCCCCTGGAGCTTTGAACTGCTTGACTGAGTACCAAATACTGATTCCACAGTTACACTGAACATTTCAAGACCAAAGCTGGAGGTATGAAGAGGAGGAAAAGAGATTTGGAAAACAGGTTTCCTGATCTGATTCCACAGCAGTGCCATGTTCAAACACAAAGATGCTTATAAATGCACTTGTAGCACAGAACTTTGGGACAAAGATCAATGCTCGACTCGAAAGTCATGTCATGAATCATTGTATTAGATGTGATGTGGAAATTGAATGGGTTCTGTTGAAAACTTCAATATCTGAGGAGCTAGCAAGATTCATCAGTTGAAATGTAGTTTGCGTATGTCATGCTGGTAACGCTAGGACCTTCTGGTGGATGTCAGTGGTGAAGGAAGCAGTCACTCACACTAAAGAATGAGGACTTCCACACAAAGTTATTTGGTAGTGGTGAAGATTAAGCAGACCTGAATGATGGGTACTGACAAGAAGGAAAGCAGCAGCTGGGGACTGTTGTTGCTGAAGCAAAGGCTCAGGTACGGGAATAGTTTGGTGAGGCCAAGAATAATGACTTCAAGGTGGCCTCAAAAAGTACTACTGTGCAAGTAAACTTACTACAATAGTAGATGTTTGAATGATAACTGCTACAGTTGCCTTAGCTATATGGGTTATATCCTGCCACAGATATAACAGCTGGCCAGCTTCCAAAGCTTCAGAGTACATTCCACATGTCCAAACCATCAGGCAGCTCAAGCTGAGCTGATTAAAAGACATGCTTGGGAGAGAATCCCTTCAGAGCTTTACTGCCATTACAGAGTATGCCCCTCAATGATCAATATGATGGACACAGGTACTTGCAATCCATCAAGTACCTCAAGAGAAGAAAGCAGGGTGATGCACACACTGTTCTACAAGAACAGAGAAACACTAATCCTGACTAGAAGCACTGTTGACAGATGGAAGCAGACTTTGTGGAAAACATGCATCCAGCACACATACCCTTCCTAAAAAGGCAATGCTACAAGCAGATGAAAGGACTGCATATATTTTTGTAGATAAGTACTTTCAACAATTAAATTGTTTATGTGGCAAGGCTTCAGTAATAGGTGAAATCCCAGGAGAAATAGTGAAAACCCTGGACAATACTAGACCGCTCTGCTTAACGCAACTTTTCAGTGTTGTATGGCAAGCTGGAAATACTAACACTGGATAGTAGTAACCTAATTTCAAAATGGGGTATGGGAGAAAATCACTCTATTATAGACAGAACACATTCTCCAGCCTCCTTATAAAAACTCCAGTTCAGGGTGAAAAATGTGCATTATATTTCTGGTTATGGAAGACAGTGGATACCCTTTTAGTCCTTGCACTGGTACAGGAGTGTTAAGGAAATTTGACAGTATTCCTTAAATGCACTCCAAAGTTATGATGACTACTTGTGACTGGGTGCCCTGGAATGTCTCATAGGATATGCTACAACATAACTGTTTGCCCCTTGGCCACCACTACAACCCATTGAGGAGCAAGAGTGGTGCCCACATTACCTGTATTAAGTCAAACATTCTCAAGGTGGGCAGAGACTGCTGGCAAAGGTGTGACTTGTTGCCACTTTTGTTTCTGATTTTCATGGACAGGGCATCAAGATGTGGAGAAGGTCTGGAGAGTATCAGATTTGGGAACGCCAGAGTTTCATCTTTATTGTTCCCAGTAAATGTCGTCCTCTTAGCAGCCACTTGTATGACAGATCTTAACCCTTGCACTGATGCATCTGTCCCCATCTGTCAAACATATAATGACACATTTAAGAATAAGTTCCTAAGGCGGAACCCCAGTATCAACAAACTCTAGAAAAGAAGGAACAATCTGGTACTAAGGAATAAACACAAATCCCCACACTCTAGAAGTGATCTCAAAAGGGTGTGGAAAGAATTCTGGTGCAAGATCAAAACTTGTAAAGTCAGTAATAAATGAAAATTGCCACCTCTTCCAAAGATAACCATATGACCTCCTTTATCTTAGTAAAACAGCACTGCACTGAGTTGATCTTGAACATTACACCTACTTTAACCCTGAAGGCTCTGCCAATATACCTGTGCATAAATTTAATTTCAACTTCTCAACTCTGTCTCTCTCTCTTACCAATCAGTCTCTGTCTGCCTCCCTCTACAATTACCTCTGAGAAGGTCCTAAATGCCCTCTTCAAACCTAAAAACACTATCTCTGTGGGTCCAGTCAACATACCAAGCTACCTACTTATCAACACTAACATATCCTTACCACTTCCTTTAAACCTGTTCAGTCTTAGCATCTCCAATAGTTTAAGTGCCAGAGGCTTAGACAACAGGCATAGTGTACCATTAATGGTCCTTCCACAAATCCTGGGTACCAGAGATCAATCAGTCTCATTCTTTATAAAGTAACTGAAGATATTATATTATTATTTTTTTATTTTTAATTATAATTATTGCCATTAAACATCCAAGTACTGGCAAGCCTGCAATTCCAAGAACTAAATCAATTCAGCTTTGAGAAAGGTAGGTCCTGTCTACTAAATCTGGTGGCCTTCCTTGAAAACATAACTGAAGCACTGCCAATGGCCAGTCAGTACATATTGCCTACCTGGAGCTAGCTATGTCCTACCACATTGTTCCACGTTCTCATATTACGGAAAACCACACACTTAATATTAACCCCTGTGTAACCTGCTGGACAGCTAGTTTGCCCATAATAAGAACCCACACAGTCAAGAGAGACTTTTCACCTGTGGTGTGACACAATGTTCTGTACTGGGCAGAATCCTCCAGTACACACTTCCCTGATGTCCAAATTGACACTGAAGTCCCCAGCTAACAGTCTGTTGATGACTGCAAATTCAGCTTTTCCCTTAACTGTCCCTTGATACCCATATCCTGCACATTGGTCTGACCCACTAGTTCTTGGTGTGAAAACCAAGGAATGAATTTCAATGCAAAAAACAAATGCACCACTATACTCAAACTCCCTGAGAAATAATGACACCCCTCTCCAACTATGTAGATGACACCACCCTCAAAGTTGATACTGTTATTAGAGAACTAAATAAACCCATGGACAACAAGTTCTTATTAGGCAAACATGTATCAACTATCATTAGGAACTCCTTCTACCTAACTGAATTAATTGCTAAAGTTATTTACTCTACTTTAAGAAAGTTATTATTTCACTCTATGATTCCCTATTCAGGCTCATAATAGAATATAATTATTCCTTTGGCATGAACCTATCCAAACATATTGCCTAACATGAAAAAAGCAAAGCTTGCTGACCAAGGAATTCATGGGTGAGCTTTGTAAGTTATGCAGTACATCTAAAAGTACTATCAGTTTACTCTCTCCTGTAAAAACCTACAAGCTGACATCTGCACGGTCTACAAAGCTATGAAGGACTAAATTCAGCAGTATTGTTACGCATTCAAAAAAAAAAAAAAAGTTAATACCACAAATACCTGTTCAAAAGACCTAAACCTAGATTGCAGTATTTGTATAACCTATTAGAAGGATGGATCTTGCTCATAAATAATCCACTAGCTGACGAAATAGCTCCCACTCCATATCAATGCAGCTCCATGACTCTCTTTAAAGCCAGCCAAGATGTGTAAGACCTAAATTTTCATATTATGAGAATCTGCTGACGGGACAGATGCCACTCCCAAAGGATCCCCTGTCTGTGAAATAAGCTCCTGCTTCATATCAAACAGAGTACCTTCCTAACCTCTTTCAGAGCCTACTATAATGAATGGATGGAGATCCATAAATTCATTCCTGGTTTGTCTTCTCAGGCCCTTTTAGAAGCAAACAGTGAGCAACTAGGTAGAATTACACCTAGGATTCTGATAGTTTACTGGACCACCTATCTAGTACAAAGCTATAAAACTACAAACCCATAACTGCAAACTGAAGTGGTTAACTGCTAACCTTGAAGTGACTAGCATGAAAACAAGTACTTGTAATATGGAAGTTATGGTTCACTCTAGGGATGGCATGCACTGCTCTCTGCAGGTGAAGGGAAGCAACTATGTCAGGTACAATAAGTATATGCATCTTGGGTCTTGTTCACAGCTGAAGGCAAAGGAGATCAGACAGCTGATCAGTGAGGATGGGTACAGCACTGTAGCACTACAGGTGGTGTGGTGGGAAAGTGACAAATAAACAAGATTACGCTCTTACGTTTATTGGGAAATGTATGCATTTGATATTTGTTAACAAAGTAGACAGGCTGGTTTAAATGACCCACTTCCACCACATCTTGTGCCAAACATACAGAAATTACAGAATTACTAACATGCACAAATTTACAGTGTGACTGAATTAGTAAATTTACAGACCAGAAATATACATACAGCTCCGTGTTAAATGCAGAATAGTTAAATGATAAAAATGAGAGTAATACATTGGCAAAGTCTGATGAGTAAATAATAGTTCAAGAAGGAAAAGAGAAATGAAAGAAAGAAGGGAGTCTTTTCAAAGCACTTACACTGCTAGGACTCAAATAAATTGCTTTAGGAAGCAAAATGTATTAAGGTTTGGATTGTTTTATAATATCAGGACATATCCCTTATTGTCACTTATGGTCATAAGCTCTAATTAATGACCAAAATGATGAGGTCAATAACACAAGTGGCAGGCCAGCTCCAGTGCACTACAGGGACGAGGCCCTGAATACAACTCAGGTGATCAGAGTTCAATTAGTGGCACATTAGGTTCATATTTGTATACTCCTCTTGGGCACCAGAAGGAGGACTAGGTGTAATGCCTATGAAGTACAACCCTCCTGAGCACATTTTGCCACTCTGTGCATGTGCGATGCCTGGAGAAGTCAGTATATGTAGGCATATTTTGTAGTCAGCATATGTAGGCATAATGAGTGAAGCTGGTAGGAGCCACACAGGGAGGGGGGGGGGTTCCAAGGGGGCGGGTAGGCCACCACACCTCACTCAGAAGCTGCCGAACATCCTACCAAATTGCCAGTGATCATGTTCACCACCAACAGAATTCCCTGAACATATCACCCATCAATGCATACATCTAGAATTATGCATATGCAGTTATAGGTGTTACTAGTTTACAAAAACACACTAGGTAAAAAGTTATGTACTCACCATAACGTTCCATCTGAGTAGGTAAACTTCATTTGTCAGCAACTTGTGGGTATCAGATCCATATCGGATCCGAGCCGGCAGCTTCAAACAGTTAAGATCCGAGCTCCAAGCTCCTCCCCTTACCCATAATCCCCTGCCATCCTTCTCTGACCTCAGATCGAGTTTGCTATGGTAAAACAGCATATTACAACAATAAAATCACCTGCAACTTCTAACCTGGTGTTATCTGGAGAAAAGGACAAGGAATCCTTCTAGGACGCACTACAGGTTAGGGGGATGGGGGGGGGGGGTTGGTTGCTGACAAATGAAGTTTACCTACTCAGATGGAATGTTATGGTGAGTACATAACTTCATCTGAAGTAGTTAACTTAATTTGTCCATCAACCTGTGGGACAGAGTCCCCAGCTACCCAAACTTGGGAGTTCCTCATGGAAGGATATTCCGGAGCACTGCAGAGACGAAGGATGCTCTCCCTCTGGAAATTAGATCCAACTTGTAATGGTTAATGAACGTGTGGGATGAAGCCCAAGTGGCTGCTGAACAAATGTCGTCCAGGGAGACTCTGGAGCAAAAGGCAGCAGAAGTAGAGATCGATCGGGTAGAATGAGCGTGGACTCTTTCAGGATCAGGTCTACTTGAACTCTTGTATGCAAGGAGTACACATTGGGAAATCCATCTGGACAATGTAACTTTTGATACTGGTTTGCCCAAACAGGGTGTTGCAAAGGATACAAAGAGTTGCTCAGATTGCCTATGTTCAGCGGTCCTGTGCAAGTAGAATCTCAATTGCCTATGTACGTCCAGAGAATGTAATTTGTATTCACCCTTGTTTTGATAATTTGGAAAGAAAACTGGCAAATTAATAGATTGATTAATATTGGGCTCTGAAGCAACTTTGGGTAGGAAGGAGGGATTGGTCCTGAGGGAAACTCTATCTTTATGGAAGACCAAGTACGGTGGTTTGGCGCAAAGAGCTTGAAGCTCCGAAACCCTTCTGGCTGAAGTGATAGCAATAAGAAAGGCCGTCTTCCAAGATAAGTATTTCAGATCCACCGTGGCTGCGGGTCCAAACGGGGGGCCGGTCAAGGACTGGAGGACAAGAGTTAAATCCCATGGAGGGACTGCGTCTTTCACTGGAGGTCTTAAGAAGGTGGTGCCTTTTAAGAACGTCTTACATAATTTGGAAGATGCTAAGGAACCGAGGTCACTTCCCACATGATAATGGGAAATTGCAGCTAACTGGACTTTAACCGTGGAAGAGCTAGCACCTTGGTCGAATAAGGTCGACAAAAATTCTAACACCGCTGGTATGGGAGCTGTAAAGGGATCCAAATTTCTATGCTTAGCCCGGATAGTAAAGCGTTTCCATTTGCTGTTATAAACCTTCCTTGTAGAAGGTTTATGAGCGGCCACTAAAATAGCCTTAACTGGGGACGAGATACCAGGAGTCCTAACCATTACTGGAACTGGATCAGCCAAGCAGTGAGCTTGAGGTTGTCCAGGTTTGGAGTTGGTAATCCCAATGGATGAGAGATCAGATCCGGGCTGGGATCTAGAATCCATGGAGGATTCACTAGGTGAGACCATAGACATGGGAATCATGTTTGACGAGGCCAGAATGGGGCTATGAGGATTACTCTGCTCCCCAACCGACAGGCTTTCTGCAAGAATTTTAGCATTAGGGGAAGAGGGGGATAAGCATAAAGTAGATTGGATGGCCAAACATGCACCAGAGCATCTCTGGGGGATTCCCCTGGTGGGGGAATTGGAGCGAAGTAGTCGCTGCACTTTGCATTCGAAGGAGACGCGAAGAGATTGCAGCAAGGATGACCCCACTTGAGGAAGATTTGCTTCGCTATTCTGGGGTTCAGAGACCACTCGTATGGTGAGAGGATGGTTCAACTCAGCCTGTCTGCTAAAATGTTTGATCGACCCGGGATATGCATCGCTATGAGAAAGCGGTTGGTGGAGATTGCCCATTCCCAAACTCTCATGGCCTCTCAACAAAGTGGGTAGGATCTGGTTCCTCCCTGTTTGTTGATATACCAGACCACTGACATGTTGTCTGTCTGAATTGCAACCGTCCCTAAGGGAAGAAGGGCTTGGAGTGCTTGCAACGCGAAAAGCACCGCTCTCATCTCTAGGACACTGATATGCAATAAGGTCTCCGAGTGGGTCCACGTGCCTTGGATGGTTCTGCCAATGCAGTGCCCCCCACCCTAGGCGAGAAGCATCCGTGGCCACCGTGGTAAGAGGCGGGGACATAGAAAAGGGGCGCCCTATCTGGAGGTCCGAGGATTGGAGCCACCATAGCAGGGAATTCCTGCAAGCCCTGCTGAGGGGGATAGGTGCACTCAGCGGGCATAGCAAGCTGGACCATTGAACCTGTAAGGTCCACTGTAGCACTCATGTTCAAGCGCGCTAAATGTAGCAGATTGATCGTGGCCGCCATGGAACCTAGAGCCCTCAGAACCAATTTTGCTGGAGGAGCCGGGGATTGCAAAAGGGCCAGTAGTGGAGCTTCAGGGTGCGAATCCGGTCCGGAGTTAAGAAGACTCTCAATAGGTTTGTGTCTAATCTGGCTCCTATGAAGTCTACGATCTGGGTTGGATGAAAGGAAGATTTGTTGAGATTGATTCCGACTCCCAGCTGAGAGGCCAAGTGGAGGAAGTAATCTCTGGCTGAACAAAGTAGATGCCTGTTGGGGGCGGTCAGGAGCCAGTCATCCAGGTAAGGGAAGACCTGTATACCCTGGAGTCTCAGGTGGGCCGCTACTACTGTCAACACTTTGGTGAACACCCTGGGGGCTGTGGTGAGACCAAAGGGGAGGGCCCTGAACTGGTAGTGACTGGCTCCTAGCCAGAAGCGGAGAAAACTTCTGGAGCGTCTCTCCATCAATATATGGTAGTACGCATCCTTGAGGTCTATCGAGCACATCCAGTCATTCTCCTGCACGAGGGGGAGAATGGATTGACTGGTGACCATCCAGAACTTTTCTTTGGCCACTGACTGGTTTAGCAAGGACAGGTCGAGGATTGGCCTTAAGTCCTCTGTCTTTTTTGGCACCAGAAAAAACCTGGAGTAGAAGCCCGATCTGGACTGGTCTGGGGGGACGCGCTGGATCACTCTTTTTTCTAGCAGCTGCTTTATCTCTGTGGCTGCTGCCTCCCTTTGACTGGGTGGGACATCGCGGAGGCTTCGGGTTCTGGGTGGGGGATTCAGAAAGGGGATTTTGTAACCTCTGGATATAATTTGAAGCACACAGCGATCTGTTGTAATGGACTCCCAAACTGCCAGGTGCCTTGAGAAACACCCCCCGACTGCCTCCAGAATGGAACAGTCGGGTAACCCTTCAGGGCTGCTGTGCGGGCTGATCCAAAAAGGGTTCTCTCGACCCGAAATTCTTCGGTCACCCTCTGCCTCTGGGCCGGCGTCCACCTTGTCCTACTCTGCCTCTGAAGGACGGGGGGTCAGGAGCGAAATGGGACTGTTGAGACTTCCGGAACCACATCTTCTTCTGTCCCCTTTGGTTCCTGGAGAAGGACCTCTGGGGAGCCGAGAAGCGGACACCGATGGCAGACAATGTCTTCCCGTCTTTCTCGCTCTGGACCAGCGTGTCACGGACGGTCTTGCCAAAGAGCGAAGAACCATCAAAAGGGGCATTTGCGAAGGACACCTTGAAAGGTTCCGCAAGTTCGCAGAGGCAGAGCCAAGCGTGTCGTCTCAAAACAACACCCGCTTCACTAGCTCTAGTGGCTCCTTCCGTGGCATGGGAAAGGAGCCACATAGAAGTGTTCGAGATGGACTTGAGAGTGGCCATTCGAGCTGAGAACACCTTCTTATCCTCAGTTGACAGACTCTGGGGGCGAACCAGCATATTCCTGGATGAGGTCCCGCTGGAGTCGTATGACATGTGCCATATAGTTCAGTGACCTCACTGCGAAGGTAGCTGAAGCGAACATCCGCTTCCCCAGGCAATCCATCGTCAGAGACCCCTTGTCGGGAGGATGGACCGAGGAACTCTCCTGGGCTAGTTCCCTCTTGGTGGCAGCCGCCACCAACATGGCATCTACAGGAGCACCCTTGCTCCATACCACCCTATCAGTGGGGGGACTAAGGATTTTATCTGGCCTCTTTCGAATGGGCTCAACAGTGTCCGGTTCCTTCCATGCCCTGGTAGTGATGAGATCTACCAGGGGATAAGCGGGAGGGGACACCCAAGAAGTAGATGGGCCTGCGTTAAACACCTCCAGGAACACAGACTCATCCGAGAAAAGCTTTTGGGCTGACCACCCCCCTCTAATTCGAAGCATTTCCATAATGTCTCTGAAGGAGACGTCCTCGGGGGGGGGTGACCTTGGAGAACCTTCCTCTTCCTCTAAATCCGTGTCTTCTGTCAAAGACTCAGGTGAGTCCAAATGCCTCCTCTTGCACTTACGTTTGTGAGGGACCTCCTCGTGGGGGTTGTCCCTAGAGGCCTCACCAACCACATCTTGTTCCTCTAAGGGAACGACCTGGGACGTAGGCGCAGGCTGTCCCTGGGGCCGGGTGATGGAAGGTAGGTCCGTCTGAGAGGGAGTGCAGGGTTGATCCGTAGCTGGAACCTGGGGCCTGGAATCCCTCGACAATACCCTCTCCACTACATCGAATGCCGAGGGAGAACTGCTCTCTCTAGGAACTGAGAGCAGCCCCCTTGGATCCAATGTGTGGACCGGGGCCGGCGCCGAAGCAATCGGATCCGAAGAGCCAGTATACTCCGACCGAGCCGGAGCCGAAGACACACTGACCCCTCCGGATCCAAAGCTCAGCTCTCGGCTCTGAGAGCTCGGATCAGAAAAGGGACCAGACAAACTCGAGGGCGTGGTCGGAGCCGAAGTATGAAGCACTATCGGCACCAAACCTCCCCCGGCTCCTATGCAACCCGGATCCAAAGCCTCCGAACCCCGAAAGTGGGTCGGAAAAGGAGCAATCTGGGCGAAAAAGGGGGTCGAGCTCCCCCCGGAGGGGGGGGGGGCATGAGCACTCCCATCTGCAGCTGGGCCTGGAGGAACCTACACATCATCCGGTCCATGTCTGCATCGGACAAGCTACAGGTAGACCTAGAGGAGGCCACCGAGGCAGGCCGGGAGTGCCATCTCGGTGACCTCGAAGGCGACCGGGTCTCCTCCTGTGGCTCCGGAGAGAAGCAAGGTGAATGGAGCCGGGAAGGAGAAGGCCTGGAAGCCCTGGGAGAAGCAGCTTGCTTAGCTGGTGAAGCCGAGGAGGAAGACTCGGCCCGCCGCTTGTGGTGTCTTTCCTTCTTCTCCCGCCTAGCATCCCTCTCCTCCTGGCCCAAGGTGGGAGGTTGAGTCCCGGCCAGTGGAGCAGGGGTGGACGGGGGCAGGTGCCACCAATGGAGAGGAGGCCGAAGCTGAATCTGGGGGCAAAAGTCCCGCCAGAATAAGCTTCGATCTCCTGTCCCTTAGAGCCCTGGGGTTGAAGGCTGCACAAATAGTGCAGCCTGAGGAAAGGTGGTCAACCCCAAGGCAAATAACACACCGAGTGTGGCCATCCACTGGGGATAGCTTATGGCCACACTCAGTGCATTTAGAGAAAAAGGTTTTTGGGGCCTTAGACATAGTTAAACTAAGAAGCACAACACAAGGCCCAACACACACGCCTTCACACACACGGGGAGGAATAAACTACACTAAAAATTAACCAGATAACAATATCAGAACTAAAGGGTTTTAAATACAAGGGTAACACACAACACAACAAGCAATATTACACTACAGAAAAATCAGAAAAGCAATATTTTTCTTACAGAAAGCCTGAAAACCCACACCTAGAACTCGTTCAAGCTGTTGAGTCAACCGTGGCAAACGAGATCTGAGGTCAGAGAGGAATGGCAGGGGATTATGGGTAAGGGGAGGAGCTTGGAGCTCAGATCTTAGCTGTTTGAAGCTGCCAGCATGGATCCGATACCCACAGGTTGATGGACAACTGAAGTTAACTACTTCAGATACAATATCTGTCCCCCAGGAATCAGTTACTAGCAATTCTCACATGCACAGCTGACTCATAATATGGTAGTGAAAGACATAGCTTGGTTATAATTTTTGGAGGCTGATAGGCACAGGGGCTAGGCATGATCCCCTAGCCTGGGATATGGCACCATGGGCTATGCCAACTCAAGGGGCAAATGTAGCCAAGCACAGGAGCTAGACGTGATAGGCAGACTACACTGCAGAACACCCTGTTAGTCCATGCCAGGAACAGCTCTTCTCAAACTCAAACACACCAAGATCTTCAGTCCTAAAGCTGAAAATAACTGTTCAATCCAGTCCATATCTTTAGGACCGACATCATGTTATGCCTCTCTATTACAAAAAAACTTAAAAGTCCCAAGACAAAATAAGATAAATTCCATCCTTCTCAGATATCCAAGTGGTATGAGTTCTTCAAAAATCAAAACACAGACTGAAGGTGTCCTCAACCCCCTTCCCCTGTCATGCAAACAAATTATACACAATCTATAGAATAAACAAGCATTTTACTTAGATAAGGCAATATGGGTTAAGTAGTCCAAGGTGGAAGAAACACTTTCTCCAAAAACGGATGAAAGTGCTGCTCTTTTTTCCAGTTAAGGTAGTCACAAGGTCACAAGACTGGAGCAAAGCTGAACAGCACTGAAAATTAGTTCTTTTCAAACATAGTGTTGCTCTTGATATCACAGTGTATGAGTGAGAGGAGTTATTAAAAACATAAGCTGTAAATAGAAATGTAGGTTTCACTGAAATATAACAAAGCATGCCAAGGTAGCATAATACTGTCACAAGACAATACATCTTGGAATACACATGGATTTACTTGCAATAATTGATGTAATGTGTGAAAGACAAATATGGTATAAATAAACAATTAACTCTTAGAGATAGTCATCCAAAAACATCAGAATTGTAACATATGAACTGTACAGTATATGTGACATGAAAAAGACTGCTATGTTATGGTGCATCTATAATCTGGTAAATGAAAAAGCCCAACAACACTAAACTGCCCAGCTAACTTAAGTACCTACAACAAAAGCAACATTACATTAAAAGAACTATCACACATTTGTAATCACATTTCAGCTAGAATATGCCAAGCCTGGTACACACATTTTACTTTACTACAATAAAATGAGGAGCCTTCTGATTTCATTGTTGCTTTAAACATTTTAAGACCTTATACATGTTTAACTAAAGATTGAAAACCTTGTCCCTAACAGGCAACAGAGGTGTGCTTTTTTTTGGTGGGTGCAAAAGGTCAATAGTACAGTGGTATTTAATGAGCATAGCATAAAAACATAATGTGCTGAAACTGTATACAGTAGAAACATAACCACTGAAGAGGGTTTTCTGGAGCAGTGTCAGTACCACAACAGGTACCACACTCACCTTTGATGCGAAGGTTTCAGGTTCTATTACCAGGTAGATGGATTACTGACAATGTAGTGCAGCATGGGGGGAGGGGGCTGATGTACTCTTGAGTGATGAGACATTAAATCAAGTTCTCAGCTACTTGAGTTGGTGGTAGCTCAGATAAATGTACAATTTCAAGGCTACTATCAAAGAGTACAAGGTCCTTTATGTACATACAAAAAAGAACTCTTATTTACATCATACTTACAAATTTACATATACTTGTAGAAATCTATTAACATATATTCATAATTTCCTTTACACTGATGCTCCATTTTCATCCCTATTAGACACCCACTGCTTTTTCCATAACCACCTGATTTTACTTAATATTGTTGCTAAAATCCATTTACCATTAAACCTAATTTAATTTATTTTTTCATTCCATATAACCCATGGGATATAAAATAATGTTTTATCTACGCTTTAACATATCCTTTACTTCTATTCTTACACTATCCATACTTAATCATATTCACATTTTATCCACTTCTTTTATGCATTTGAAAAAATCTCCTTTAGTTTTCTCCAAAACTTTTTTACTCTAACATTTCAAAAACACGTGTTTTGTAGTTTCTCATTCTTGACAATGTAAACATATTCTATTACCTTTTATATATGGCACATTTCTTTTTACTGGCAGTTTATCACTATGAATTTCCACAAAAACTTTAGTTGAACTTTATGTTCTGATTACATTATTTGCTTCTTATTTTTATGCTTTAATTTTCTTCATCTGCTAGATTTTTCTGTGTTTTTTTACATAATTAAATTATTATACCATGCTTTTCTATATCAATTTTTATTTTCCACAAAAATATTTTTTTCTTGGTAACATTTTATTTCATGTCATACTTATACAATTTTACAACTAATGCCTCATCTTTTTCATTTATCCACTTTAATACTTTGTACAATTTTAATGACGCAACACACACCACTGGGTTAAATTAATCCAAAACCTCCTTACTCTTTGTTTACATACAAATCTTTTTACTGGGTTTAATCTATGACCCCAATATGAATGAAAAAAAACCTGCAATATTTTTTTTTCAAATACTGTCAGCAAAATAAATACATTTGCACAGTATGCTATTTTCCCATCAGTACTGAATTTATCAAATAAGTATTTTTTCTGAATGATAATTTACATGTTCTCCAGAAAAAACAGGTTTGTTTTATTTCTTCTCTTGGTTTTTCCCATTGAATTCTATTTACATATTTATTCTCAAATTTTATACCTAACACAGAAATTTCATTCACTGTAAAATATATACCACCCATCTTTCCTAAATCACCTAAAAGTACAGTTTTGTACCTACCATAAATGTAGATGTTCGAAGATCCACATTGCTGCAGTCCTTACATATGGGTAGTCCACTGTCCTCCGAATACCAAAGTATTAGGCTGACGTCAGTCAAGGCGCTTAAGACTGACATCAGGACGTCAGGGTACAAATGCGCATGACCGACGTCATATCCTCAGTCTTTTCTTGCCCCAGATGTCAGAAGGCCCTAAAAAGAAAGGCCAAAACCAAAAGACAGCAAAAAACAACCAACCACCCCTGCACTAATCATATTTACAATATTTACAATATTCACAACTCAAACCCCACAACCGCCTCAACTACAGAGGGGAAGGAGGGAGGGTAAATTGGACTGCAGCAATGTGGATCTTCGAACATCTACATTTATGGTAGGTACAAAACTGTACTATGTTCTTCATCTCACATTGCTGCAGTCCTTACATATGGGTAGAATCCCAAAGCAGAGGTAAGGGAGGATGGCAAAACTATAAAGCATTAGGAGCTGCCAAAATGCCCTGTAAAACTGCAGTGGCAAAACCAGCCCTAGATTTAGAGTAAAGTGGAAGGTGGTAATGCTTAGAGAAAGTATGCACTGAACTCCAAGTGGCTGCCTCCAAAATATCTTTAGTAGCCACCCCTTACCCCCTAAAAGCTGTAGAAGTGGCAGTAGCCCTAGTGGAATGAGGCCTAATCCCAGCTGGAATCTCCTTACCATGATGGGAATAACAGAAAGCAATACAAAACCAATCCACTTAGAAATAGTTTGTTTTGAAACAGGTTTGCCCTGAGAACCCAAAGCAAATGAAACAAATAACTGCTGAGACTGCCTGAACCTTTAGTTCTGCTCAAATAATATCGCAACTGCCTGTGTATATCAACCACTTTAGGCATAAAGGAAGGATTAAAAGATACCCTATCCTTATGGAAAATTAAGAAAGGCTCAACCGCCATAAGGGCCTGTAATTCAGAAACCCTTCTCAACAAAAAGCAGTCTTCCATGATAAATATTTCAACTCGGCAGTAGCTGCAGGCTCAAAAGGTTGTAGAGTGAGTTTCTCCAACACAAAATTGAGATCCCAAGCAGGAGTAGGAGCTCTCCTCTAAGGAATTGCTTAAACAAAGGATGAGAAAACAATGGTGGGTCACAGTCATAGTGAGCAGAAATTGCTGCAGCATGAACCTTAATAGAGGAGAAGGACAAACCTTTGTCCAGTCAATCAGTAGGTATGAAGAGCCACACTTAAATTAGGCTTAGAAACATCAAAGTCCTTGCTGTACTCCCAAAATAAAAATCTCCTCCATTATCTGCGTACACTTCCTTGTACTAGGCCTTCTGGCCTCCCAAAATAACATTCAAAACTTGTTGTGGAAGCTGAGACCCTCCAGGGTAAAAAACAGAATATGCCAGGCTGTTAGATGTAGAGAGTGAAGTTTGACATTGAGTAAATGACTGTTCTCCTGAGACAGCAGGTGAGGAATCGAAGGCAAAGGCCATGGAGGCTTCAGACTTCTCAGTAATGGGTACCAGTGCTGTCGAGGCCAATCTGGAGCTATTAAAATCATGGTTGGTTTGTCCTGTCTGACCTTCAGGAGTACCTTTGGGAGGAGAGGCAGTGGTGGAAAGGCATACACGTGAAGACCGCTCCAATTGAATGAGAGAGCATCCACTTTCCAAGCTGTGGGATGAAACCTTTTAAAACTTTGGCAGCTGGTAATTTAGTGGAGAAGCGAACAGATCTATGTCTGGAGTTCCCCATAACACTGTCAATTTTTGAAATACATGAGGATCCAATTTCCACTGTGGGGGATCCATAATTTGTCTGCTCAACACATCTGCTAAGGAGTTCTGTGCTCCTGGCAAACCTTGCCTGAAGATTTTAGCTGCAACTGAGAGCAGTCTCCCACAAAATCATTGCTTGTCTGCATAGAGGATATGAATGTGTCCCCCTTGCTTGATGATGTACCCATGACAGTTGTGTTGTCTGTTTGAATCAACACCTGCCCTGGAAGAAGTAAATCCTTGAAAGCTATCAAGCAAAGGACTAACATCATCTCCTTCAAGTTTTGATATGTATGTGTTGAAGTGAGGGCGGCCCACGTGTCTTGTACCCATTTTTCCATTTAGATGAGCTCCCCAAGCTTTGTCTGAGGCATCTGTAGTTTAGAATCTGACTTGTTTAGGTGACATTCCTGAGCCCACCACAAAAATTCCTTTTGAATGCAAGGTATTATCTGAATGACAGTGTCCATATCTTGGCAGTGTTTGAGATACCATTGTAGCTTCCTCATATGCAGTTTGGCATGGGGAAGTACCAGAATACAAGATGCCATGAACCCCAAGGCTTGAAGGACTGGCCTTGCAGTCAGCCTGGACTAACGAGACAATTGATGGAAATAGAGAAAGATTCTTTTGTTTGTCCGGGGTCAAAAGGCCATCTGGGATGCTGTATTCAGTCTCACACCCAGAAAACACATGTCCTGGAGAGGGTACTAGACTGGATTATTTCGCAGTCACAGAATACCCCCAGCATCTTAAACACTGCTATCACATACTGTAAATGATGAAGAAGTTGGCCCTTTTTCCCCAGAATCAGGCAATCGTCCAAATTAAATATAATATATTTTTGTATTCCTCTTAGCCTGAAGAAAGCTATCACTGGAGCCAGAACCAGAGAACTGATAATGAGAAGTCCCAGCCCTAAAACGATACTTCCTGCAACTGAGCCTGATAGGAACATGAAGGTAAGCCTCCCAGAGTCACCATCCAGTGATCTTTGCCCAGCATAGGTAAAAGCTGTTGTATTTGAACTTGAATGTCCAGATATGTGTTGAGGATAGATAAGTCCAAAATTGGTAATAAAATCCTAGGCCCACTTCTGGCAGAGGACGGTTTGTATAGCCTTATATTTGAAGTAGAGAGAAATTTTGTTGAGCCTCCTCTCTTCTTGAGGAGGAGAGTCGCCGAACGCATGCCTTTGCCTTTGAAAGTAAAGGTATGAAATAAAACTTGTTGTATGATATCCAATACCCATTTGTCTTGGTCTTTCAAATTCCAATTCCAATTTTCCTTGAAGAGTGCCTTCCTCCCAAAAAAAGGTGCTGCCAGGCAATCTGATCTGGCAAAGGTAGCAGGCGGGCTGGGCCTCGAAAGGAAAGGACCTGCCCCTGCCCTCACCGAAAAGATTGTGCAGATGAACTCCTGTCTCTGAGTCTGAAAAAGAACCTGAAGGCTCTGCCCCTGCCCGCTCCCTAGCCCTAGACCGACTGAGAATCTAGAGGAGGAGGCACCCCTTGGATACTACCCACGGACTAAACTGGAGAGGCTGAACTTGCAAAAAATCTGAACATGCCATAATCTCTTTTAGCCTTCTTCACTTTTTCCCCTCCACAGGTCCACAGGTGAACCAAACAACACATCAGACTGTACAAATCAATCCAAAATCCTTGTCTTAACATGGTCAGATAAAAAAACATCATAGCCATGTGCTGAAGAACCTGGAAAGAGTGGCAACCAGTGGCAGCCACCCCAGATGAGGCCTGTACAGCATCAAAACCACATTGTACCCACCTGTTCAGAGACATGCACCAAATCTTGTAAGAGCATCCACCTTAGACTTCAATTGAGAAAGAAGATAGTTTTGATATTTCAACATATAAAGCCCTCATAGCTAAGAAGATATTTATGAGCCTCAGGCAGTTTAACAGGAGCAGGAGGCAGAGAATCACAAACACATCTACCACAGCCTATGCTGGGGTAAAGCAAAAAATTCTAAGCCTTTTTTCCTGGAATCAGAGAAGTCCTGACCTTCCCACTTAAATGTTCCTCATGGAAAAGAATCTCTGAAAAGAAAAATGGAGGAGAAGCAGAAGGAGTCGAATCATCTGCATCAATCATCAGAATCAGGAGTACTCCTGCAGTAGAGTAGCGAAAAGTCCTGAAAAGCTCACAAGAAAACCCTGCCCAACATCCCAAACTCCCCTCTCTGGCTCCACCCTGGGCCTCTCACCCTAGGCCTCATCAGGATCAAATCTTCTGCCATTTTAAGCATGTGCTTCTTAGGCACAGACAGTGCTTGTTAGGGAGGGGCACAGACCAGAGAAGCTAAATTGGCCCAGAAGGAGAGAAGCGGAAAAACAGAAGGAGAGGGCCTAACCACCCGGAGTACAGTAACCTGACCCCTTCAGCCTGACCTGGAGGCCACATCCTGCAATATCAAAGTCTCCCCTAGAAGCCTCCGCGGAACCAGTTCCACTGCGTCCGGAATGGGAGAATCCGACGGCATATTATAATTGCACGCTTCAGACCAGCCTAGCACAATCTAAACAAAAGCGACACCCAACAACGCCGTGTCAGGACCCAAAATCCCTAAAATACAATTATTCACTTTTTCTGACATCCGTAAAACACTGAGGCAAGAAAAACCAAAATATTCCCACGGGGTACTTAGCCAACTTTGATTCGGTCTGAAACTCCGAACTCGAAAAATTTCAAACCTTAACGGCACTGCGCTGCTTCTGCATCGGACCATGCGGCAAAAAAGACTGAGGATATGACGTCGGTCATGCGCTTTTGTACCCTGACGTTCTGACTTTGGTATTCGGGCCGACCGAGGACAGCGGACTACCCATATGTAAGGACTGCAGCAATGTGAGATGAAGAACATCCTTAAGTTTTCTCTTTATTTAAAGCAACCCCTATCATCTCTAAAAATATTTATTTTATCCAAATTCTGTTTTTGCAATTATTATAATGTCATCTACATACGTTAACAGAAATGGAATTCTTAACATTTCAGGTGTTATATACCACACTTCCTTCATTTGGTAATGTATTTCACATACTACCACATTCATAACTAATGCAAAGAATATACAGCTTATTCCTGTCGTATACCACTCTTCAAATCTAAGTCTTTGCTTAATCAACTATTTACAAGTATTACTTATGCCAAGACACTCTACTCCAAAAAAAGGAAGCCAATCCGGTGGTCCCTTGCCATAAACAAACTTTACAATAAAAGGAAGAAACTGTTGCAGAAAAGAGGAAAATCCTAGGATGCAAAAAACTCCCTTACCAGCCTCAGTAAGAAGCTGAGATCCCTCATAAAATCCTCCAAAGCTAATTATGAAAATAAAATTGACAAAGATTCCAAAGGCAGCCACAAGGCATTCTATAGCTATGTCAGCAATCTAAATGACAATGCTCAGATCTGCTCTGAGCTACAACAGAATGGCATTAAATATATTGACCCCAAGGATATTGCCAATATCCCGGCAGATCGATTCAGTGCAAACTTCGCCCCCTCTCACCCCCTAAAGGGCCCATCTCTATACCGAAAGATTGTCAAATTCTGGTAATAATGGCAACATAAGTAAAAAAACTCACTCTCCAAAGCTAAGAATACAGCATCCATGGGACCAGACGACATCCCAGGCTGTGTGCTACATAAACTACAAAATGAACTGGCACCTCATCTAAGTGTCATGTTTAATCATAGCTTCACCTCAGGCTTCATGCCCACTGGGTGGCGCACAGCTACAGTTATCCCACTCCACAAGGGGGGGATCCACCTTGGATCCCGGGAACTACTACCCCATCAGTCTGACGAGCCTGATCTGCAAGGCCATGGAACATATTATCATGGAACTTATAAACAAAGATACTGGCAACCTTCAAAACACTGGACCCCACACAGTTTGGGTTCAGGAAGGGCTGATTTTGTCTCCTGAACCTGACTGACTTCTTCAAATCAGTCTCTAGAGCCGTGGAAAAGGGTAAGGTAGTCCACACAGCCTATCTGGACCTCAACAAGGCCTTAGACACCATCCCCCACTCTGGAATCATAGATAAACCTACTAAGCTGGGCATTAATCCCTACGTCACTCGATGGGTTGCCAACTGGTTTACTGCCAGAACCCACACTGTAAAAGTAGCCAACTCCAAATCCATCTCCAAACAAGTGACAAGTGGAGTACCTCAGGGTTCAGTCCTGGAACCTCTCGTTTGGCATCTACTTCTCTGAAGTATAGGCCAACACTAAGGGACTCTGGCTAACAAAGTTTGCAGATGACTGCAAACTGGGAGCCATTACTGAATCCCCAAATGATGTGGATATTCTACAAAAGGGCCTTACAGAAACAGATGCTTGGTGCCAGACCCATGGGCTCAAGCTCAATGCCAAGAAATGTATAGTTATCCCCTTTGGGAAAAAAATATGCACCCGTGAATTACCACATAGGTGGCAGTACACTAAACACCGAAAGTGTGATAAGAGACTTAGGGACACAGGTGGACAGTGGTCCCACCTTCGATAACCACATCGCCACAACAGTCAGGAAATCCTTCTATGTGGCACACCTCATCACTAAGGGCTTTTCATCCAGAAAAAAAGGAGGTCATTGTCCCACTGTACTCATCCCTCATTAGACCCATTATAGAATACAATGCCCCATTTGGTATGCACCTCTCAAGACATCTGCAACAACGGGAAAGGCCGCAGAAATACCTCAATATAAGAACAACAGGCCTAAAGCAGATGCCCTATGCTGGCCGTCTAAAAAAAACTCCACCTATACTCTGTCGCATATCGTCTACTCAGAGGTGATCTCTGCTTAACAAACAAGGCCATGTCAAACCCAGAGCTGTTGGACATGCTACACTTAAAGAAATCTCAATCCCTCAGAGATGCATGCTCTAGGGATTTAAGCCTTGTCATCACAATGAACAAAACATGCTGGAGGGATAGGTTCCTGACCCAGGGACTTCCCAGACTTTGGAATAGACTGTCCATACATGTCAAGCAGAGCGCCTCTTTGGCCCTCTTCAAAAGGAACCTTGATGAGTGGATGGGAGACAGGAAATTCACCCCAGGGATCACGTCAGTCACCCTGCTAGATAGGGGTCCAGGGAACTAAATACTGCGGGAAGAAATAGCTAGGGAATTGTTATGGCTAGGCTTGTATAAGCCCTAGGGCCGATAGCTTAGTACCAACCTATGAACCTATGTATAGTAATAATGTCCTAACTTTCTTACTTACATTATATTATTTCATTACTACCCATAAGATTTCATAACCAATTATATCAAATGCCTTATTAAGATCCCCTATCAAAATTTTCACTTCTTCTTATCATCCACAATTTCTATATCTTTAATAATTCTTGACAAACCTCCCCTTTATATTACATACATCTTCCATAACATTGTCCATTTTAGTTTCAAATCTCTTTTGTATTATTTTCATAAAGGTCTTATAATCATTATTTAATACTATTGAGCTCCAGATTTTTTAATTGCCTTCTACCTTCCTTCTTCTATATGAATTTAAGCATTCCACTACACAATTGTGTATACATAAAATCTTCATTTAACAATTCATTCAAAATGCTGACATTTTTTGCCAGTTCCTTAAATTGTTATACATTTCATATCCTATTCCATCTGGTCCTGCAGCCAACTTTACATTTACCTATCATAATGCTTTATCTAGCTCATTTAAAGGAATCTCCTTTTCTGACTCATTATTTTCTTTTCTGTTAACATTTTTACTTTCTATATTTTTTTACTACCTTCTTTTTCTTTAAATATTTCTTGTACATATTGCACAACACTGTTAATAATATTTCCTGCTTTTTCTGTTAAACAAATTAGTAAAGGAAGATGATAGTGTAATGTGAGCAAAATGTAAAAGGATTAAGTACATCCATACTTTTTTCCTTGTAAAAATGTCTTTGCTTATATAACAATTCTTGATTTTTCTCTATTTCTTTCAAATAATTATTTTTCTTTGTCAAAGTACTTTCTCTCATTAAGTATATTGTTCCTTAAACATCATCCACATTTCACACCGGTTTTTATAAAATGTTCTCACAGTAATATGATCTTTCCATAACTGTTTTACTAGCCTCTTTCCTTCTTCATTCCATTCTCATTTAACTACTCATTTGCCTGTTTTTATATATTTCTTGCTTTCTTTACATCAAGCTATAGTGTAAGATGTTGAGGAAATCCTTTCAACTACCTCCCCTTCTTGTATAACCAAGCCTTCTGATTCTATAAAATAATCTATTCCAGTTCTATGCGTACCCTTTCTTCTAAGTCCATGAACTTTAGTACCAAAGTTTTAACTTACTATATCTTCTAACTTCTGAAATTTCCTATTTTTACGCTTGCTTCTTAAATATCAGCTAAAGTCTCCTGTCGTTATAATATTCTTATTTATGACTACACAGTCTAAAATCTGATGAAATAAGCTTTCCCTTTCTTTACAATTAGTATAAGTACATACCGTTAAATTTCTATATACCTGTTCTTTCCATTTAAATCTGCAATGGTTAAATCTTCCTATTTTTGCTAGTTACATCGTCATCTAATATGTTTACTGTATTTCTACAGAATACAGCTATTCCAGCCACCTCTCATTTCCCAAAATTCCAGATTATCTTTCCTCCCCACAGTTCTTCTGTCTGTAATCTTTCATTTGTTAAACATCATTTGCCTTCTAATATTATTACATCTGCATCACATGTATTACACCACCCCAAAATCCCTATTTTTCTTACTGTTTTCTTAACACTATTCACATTTACAAAAAGCACTCCAAAATTTTCATTTTCCCTTTTCCTTACATTCACAGTTTCATAAATTCATAGATAATTACTAAGCTAACTTTTACCAGACCATTCTAAGCCTGGTTAATCTCCCTTCCAATGGTGACAATCAGACACTATCTTGTGTCCATTAGTCATTTTATCAACCCAACCATTCTTTTTAATCTTTTTCCTTTTTTTCTTTTCTTCTTATTCCTTCAAAATTTCTTTTTTTTCTCTTTTAATCTTTTACCAACAGATTTTTTTTTATTTTACTACTTCCCAATTTACGTCTTTTTCTTAATTTATTTCAGAATCTTTTTCTCTATCCTCTTTATAGGTTCATAAGTTCATAGGACAATACTAAGCTATTGGCCCAGAGGCCCTTATAAGCCTAGTCAAGAATTTCGCCCATGTTCCCACAAAGTCAGCACCCGTTTCCCCTGTTCAGCAGGGACACAGGTGGGATCCCAGCGGTGAATTTTCTGTTTCCCATCCAGTCGTCCAGGTTGCTCTTAAAGAGGGTTACTGAGGTACTCTGCTTGACGTGGAGAGGGAGACGAGTTCACAGATCAGAGAAGAGTCTTTGGGATACAAATCTATCCTGCCAACAAGTTCTATTAATGTCACAGACCAGGTTGAGGCCTTGCGTGCAGGTTGCGTGACTGGAATTTGACTTCGATATGCAGCAACTCCATCAAGGCTAGGTCTGAGATGACCTTGTATGCTAGAAACAGGTAATCTCTGAGCAGTCTGTATGAGACTGAGTAGAAGGACAGGGCTTCAAGTCTATCTGTATAGGATAGGTATTTGAGACCATGGATTTTCCTGGTCAGGAACCTTTGTGGTCTCTCCAGCTGCTGCATGTTCTTGGCAACGTACATGCCAAAGGGGGCACTGTACTCGATAATGGGTCTGATAAGGGAGGAGTATAGGGATGTTATGACCTCCTTGTTCCTGGATGAAATACCCTTACTTATGAGGTGGGCCATGTAGAAAGCCTTGTGTACAATGGAGGCAACGTAGTAGTCAAAAGTCAGGTTGCTATCAATCTGGGTGCCCAAGTCCCTCATGACTGATTGCGTGCTTAGCACATTGTTATTAATGTGATAATTAGTGGTGATGCCATTTTCCCTAAAGGAGATAATGATGCATTTCTTGGCATTCTGTTTAAGGCCATGCTTCTGGCACCAGTCATTAGTTTGGATAAGGTCCTCTTGGAGGGTGTTCACATCACTAGGGTAATTTAAGACAGCCCCCAGCCTGTAGTCATCTGCAAACTTGATCAGCCACAGACCAGTGGTTTTGGCTTCCACCTCAGAAAAGTATATCCCAAACAGTAGTGGCCCCAAGACCGATACTTGAGGTACGCTGCTCATTACAGGTCTACTGGGTTCTATCAGTGAGCCAGTTAGCTACTCGTTTGGTAACATATGGGTTGATGCCTAGCTGGGAGAGTTTATCTATTATGCCTGAGTGGGGAATAGTGTCAAAGGCTTTGGCTAGGTCAAGGCTGGTGGTGTGCATCGTCTTCCCCTTGTCCATGGCTTTGGTAACTGTTTCAAAGAAGCCAACCAAGTTTAACAGGCATGATCTCCGTTTGACAAAACCAAACTGTGTGGGGTTCAAGCATTTGGAGGCTGCCAATGTCGGTGTTTATAAGGTCCATGATGATGCTTTCCATGGCCTTGTAGATCAGGCCAGTTAGGCTGATGGGCCTATAACTGCCTGAGCTGGTGGACACTCCACACTTGTGTAGAGGGATGACAGTGGCTGTCATCCAGTTGGCTGAGACAAAGCCAGTACTCTGGCTTTGGTTGAACAGGGTGTCTAAAGGTGCTGACAGCTCATGCCTGAGCTCTTTATTATTTTACTCTCATCTAATTGTTTTATTTCTGCTACTTCTAAATGTTCTTCTCTTTGTGCATTTCTTCTCTTCTCCTTTTCATTACTCTTATTTTCATTTTTGCAATCCATCCGTAAATATCCTATTCTGTAACACTTCAATTCACATTTTTTGCATTATGTCCCATTTCCCCACAAATATAACATTTTCTTTTGTCACAGTTACTTATCAAATGTCCTTCTTTTCCATAAAAAAGAAAAACAATTTTTTTTCTTTTTTGATTTTTAACACAATATTATAATCCTATCCACAAGACTCATGGGACTTTTTAGACAAAATGAGGAATTTTTTATGTGGTTTTGTATACAACAGAAAACATATAATTTTTACTGTTGATGTGGTGTCACTTTTTACATCTATCCCTCACGACAGAGGTATAGAATATGTTAAGGATTTTTTAAACAAGTTCTCTGACATTTCTAATGAACATATTAATTTATACTGTGACATATTGGATGTATTGGACAATAAATATTTTCTGTTTGATGGAAAGTATTTTAAGCAATTGAGAGGTGATGCTATAGGTTCCCCAGTAGCCCCCTCTTTTGCGAATATTGTGATGGGTTTGTGGGAAACTACTGTTTTAATGATGTTTTTGGAACATTCAGGGTCTGTTATTACAAGAGATTTGTTGATGATTTATTTTTTGTTATTGAAGGTGACCCCACAAATGTTAAGGATTTTGTTGATCAGATTAACCATAAGTCAGATCAGATTAACCATAAGTCAGAATTTTTGAAATTCACGTTAGGTGATTACAGTAGTGGTGTTAACTTTTTGGATGTTCACTTTGAATGGTATGTCATATGTAAAAAGTTTGAAAGTAAAATACATAGGAAAGATACCTTTACTAATAGTTATTTACCTAATAAGAGTAACCACCCTGGGTTCATAACAAAGGGACAACTGATTAAAGCCAGTAGAATGACCAGTAATGATAATGTGGTGAAAGATAAGTTTAAGTTCATCTGTGATATGTTTGAATAAAGGGGATATGACAGGGATTACCTTTACAGACTAGCTGATGACATTTTTGGTAAGAGACAAGGATTGTGCCCCCCCCCCCCCCCCCATTCTCAAACAACCTTTTAGAATTAATTATGTTACTAAAGAAAATAACAGCAAATTATACATTATGCAACTTGGAAATGATTGTGGACAGTTGGAAAATTTGAGAAATTATTCAGAATAACTGCAAGACGTTAGAAGGAAACAGAGTTGTTTGACATGGTGGGTAGTAAACCGAATTTTGTTTACAAAAATGAATATAATTTGAAAAAAATGTTCATCGTGATAATACTGAATACTCTTTGAAAAATTTACATACACATAAGAGTGATGGTACGTTTAGATGTGGTAAGTGGAAGGTATTGTAGGCATATATAAGAAGGATCTGTTATTAATGCACAGACTTTTTCTCATACCATAAGGGTGCCTGGACGTTTTATGTGTAGACAAAAGGGGTGGTTTACATTAGTTTATGTAGTGGATGTTCAGTATTCTAGCATTCTATGTGGGGATGACCACTACGTCTCTTTATGAAAGGATTAGGGAACATTACTACAATATAAAAAAGAAGGACAACAAGAGTTCCTTATATAGACATACAAATGAATGCGAGGCATATAAGAAATTTTTTTTTTTCTGTTTTAGTACTAGGATCATTAGACTTAAGGGATGGTGACTAAAGGGAAAGCTGTTGGCAAATTAGACTTGAAGCAGACAAAATACCAGGTTTAAATTAAATAATTAACACAAAGTGTTTTTTTAAAAAAATAGAAAACTGTTTTTAAATAAATTGAAAAATCAAAAAAAGACCCAAGCAGCTCCAAGTTACTCCACTTTAATGTCACAACACAAGGATGGGAACTTTTTTGTTTTTAAATAAAGACTGAATTCTTTTTACTAATTTTTTTATTATTTCTTTTGTTTTAATTGATTTTGTAATGAATGTTACAAGTTTTTATTAGGGTCTATATTAACTTACAAATTGATGAAAAGAGTGAACACTCTCATTGATCCAAAAAGGTCAAAACCCCTAAAGAGCGAAGACACGGAACAGCAATATTTTTCCCAGGGGGGGAAAAAAAAAAAAAAAAAAAAAAAAAAATCGCTGCTACGTAATAAAAAAAAAACAAAACAAACTAAAACAAAAAAAATAAATAAATTCACACAAAATGAAGTGGGGGTCTTCGCCTCCCACACACCCTACTTAAACATACCAACTCCAAGATCACACCATAGTGGAGGAAATGGCAAAGTCCCAAAGATGGCCCACCGATTGTTTTCCCTGGGAAAAAAAAAATCAATGGTCCATGTCTTTGCTGTTTAGGGGTTTTGACCTTTTTTGAATCGATGAAAGAGCGTTTGCTCTTTTCATCTTTTGATATGGTAATACAGACCCTTTAATTAGATGATTATATAATGAGTTAATTATTAATCATTAATTATAATGATGAGTGTATAGAATGTGTTTTATTGTCTGATTTGTAAGTCCCTGGTCCTGTGGATCAGTACTTTTTCGAAGTTTAGGTGGTTTGTACTGGTTGAAGCTTTACTTTGGTGTAAATGTTATATAAATAAATAAATAAATAAATAATATACTGGAGGCATGGTATAATAAAGGTTGCAAAATTTGCCACCAACAAGCAATGCTGCAGCCACCACTGTATAACCCTTAAGGATTTGAATTGGCTTGAACTGCCTCACCACTTCGATTATCCCCACACATAACATTTCACAAAGCCAAAGACTGCCCTGCTTTTACTCCTATTTTCCATTCCTATTACCCTAATAGACGACTTCAATCTAATGAAAATCTCAGCAAATATAAACCCCACATATCATCTAGCTAAAAGTCTCTACTCATATACTCTGCTGCTAAAAAAATGGAATCCTATTCCTCAGCAAATTAGATCTACCTCTAACTTCTCAAACTTTAAACTACTATTAAAACTATCTAAATAAAACTTGGGTCTGCCCCTGTACTATACCAGGATGAGCTAGTCCCTCACCTCCTTCCACCACCAGCATACTCCATCTGTGTTCAGAGAGAAGGAATTAATTACTAAAACCTATTATTTAGACAAACAGCAAATTTATTTTGCCTAGGCTACTATGTAGTCATCTCTGTTCCAAGAAGTACACTCAATGTGTTTAATATCATCTCTATGACCTGCAACTTATGGATACTTTATCTACTGACAATGCTCTTTTTAAATTTGCTATAGCTGTCCAAATATTTCATATAAAAGCAATCACCATGGACTTTGTGACTGGGTCACACTGGATGCTATTTAATTTTAGTTATCCTACCAATTTCTGTAAATCCTATACATTTCCTTGATCCTGTTTTGACTACTAGGAGAAATGCATGCTAGTCACAGATTCCTTCACCAATGTTACTCAAATGCTACAAATAACCTTGGTTCCTCATAAAAAAAAAACTGTTTTTCTTCTTACCTCACCCTAATGAGACAGCACTCTGTTTGGAAGTGGCCTTTAGGTAATTACTTACCAAGCTGCTTGTAACCTTGGCTATACCAGGTCACTCAACATTTTCAGTATGTGGATATGAGCCAAAGATTTAAAAAAATTCTCATGACAAAGTAGAGCAAATGCACAACACAGCCCACAGCCCCTATGCAATTGCCTTGACACAAGTCAAAACAATCAAATTAGTCTGTCAACATGTCCCTGATAAATTCATTTACCTTGACACTTTGAAGAATGAATTTGTTGCACTTCATGCTAGAGTGATGCTTGAATAAAACACTAATATACTTCCATGCAATGCCAGTTTTAAAGGCTTTTGGTAGACACAGTGTTACTGTTTGAAAATGCATTGTCAGCATCAAACATTTGCCTGCAGTTTTGCTTCACAGTTAATAGTAATGGGATGAACAATCTGCCAGTGGCAAATGTGACCATGAAACAATACATGAGAACAGTCTAGTACCAGTATTAGCCAGGGATACTACAGTCTACAGACTATCAGACTCATGCAGAAAAGCAAAGGGAGGAAAAATAAGTTATGTACTTACCATAACATTCCTTCTGTGCTGCTCAGTTTCATTCTTCCTCAACCTGTGGGTTCAGATCTGAACCTTGGATTTGACTCGGCCGCTTTTCTATAGCTTAGGATGCGACTCTTGAGTTACTCCCTTACCCATAATGCCACTGTCCTCCAATCTCCTCAGATCGAGCTTGCTGCAGCTATACCAGTAAATATATAATAGTATAGATATAGACCTATCATAAGATAGAGAGAAGATAGTACCAGGCACTCAGACGGAACAGTGGTTCCTAGAACACCTTCGCAAACCTTCCCAGAAGGGACAGGGGAATGGAGGTGGGAAGGCTGAGGAAAAATGAAAATGGACAACACAGATGGAATGTTCTGGTATGTACATAACTTTTTTATCTGATGTTGTCATTTTCGTTCATTCCTCAACCTGGGGAACAGAGTCACCAGCTACAGTAACCTCAGGTGGTCCTCCTGGAAGGATATTCCGGAGCACTGCGGAACCGAAAGCAGCCCTACTTCTAGACACAATATCCAATTTATAATGTGTGATAAAGGTATGGGAGTTCAACCAAGTAGCGGCTGCATACATATTCTCTATCAAAACTCTGATCAGAAGAACTGAGATGTAGACATGGACCTATTACAATGAGCTTTAAAATGAACGGGTAGAGGGATACCTTTAGAAGAATATACATGAGAGATGCAGTCTGTGATCCATTTAGACAATTTGTCTGGACACTGGCCCTCCCTTTCTAACACTGGGGAAGGAGACAAATAGTTGGTCAGTTTTTCAAAAAGATTTTCTTCTGTCCAAACAGAAACGCAGCTGTCTATGGACACATAGCAGGTGAAGAGTGTAAAATTATGGAAGAAATCTGGTAGGTTAATGACCTGATTGATATTGTTTTCAGAGGCAACTTTATGCAAAAAGGAAGGATTAGTTCACAAGGTCACTATCTTTATGAAAAATCAAATAAGGGTATTTGGCTGATGATGCTTGTAATTCAGATAACCTTTTAACCAAAGTGATGGTTACCAAAAAGGCAGTTGGGCAACTTTGTGCAAAAAGGAAGGATTAGTTCACAAGGTCACTATCTTTATGAAAAATCAAATAGGGGTATTTGGCTGATGATGCTTGTAATTCAGATAACCTTTTAACCAAAGTGATGGTTACCAAAAAGGCAGTTTTCCAGGAAAGATATTTCAAGTCTACCTTGGCTAAAGGTTTAAAAGAAGGTAGGACAAGAGCTTGCAACATCATGGCTAAGTCCCAAGGAAGAGTGGGGTTCTTTATAGGAGGTCCAAGTAAAAAGGTACCTCTGAGGAAGGTGTTAAACAGCTTAGATGAGGCCAGAGAAGATGAATTGTAGCCAGTGTGATAATTTGAGATGGCTGTCACTTGCTCCTTAATAGTAGAAAAACGTGCCCCGCTTTGGAAAATTGAAGCAAGAAAGTCCAATACTGCAGGAACAGGGGCTGTAAAAGGATCCAAATATTTTTGATGAGCCAATACTGAAAATCTTTCCCATTTACTTTTATAAATCTTTCTAGTAGAGGCTTTATGTTAGGATATTAAAACTGTGAATCCAAAAGGAGAACTTTCATGAAAACAAAAATAAACTAATAAAACTAAAATAAGTTCAAAGTGTTAGAGTAGCAAATAGCAATCAAATTGCTTCAACAGTACATATAATGCAAAAATTGTCTTCTGAATAGACTCACTGTACTCTAGGACTGAATCTTAAATCAAGTCCAATGTAGTAACCACAAAAAGACACCAGCTGCTGTTACATTCCCATGCAAATGGAATATTTATAAATCCACCAGCAATGAAAGAAAAATCCACCAATGAATGATCCAAAGTCCAATAAAACAGAACTTTATTATTAACACGACCAAAAAATAAAATAAAGTAAAACATGAGAGCAGGTTTAGCACTTCTGTCCTAACAAAACATTTGCACTTCTTCAGAACTTGCCATCTTTTGGCTCTCATCCCTTTTTATACCCTATGGTTAATAAGAGTTAATTAAATAATCATATAATGGTCTGTGGTTTCTCAAAGATATGTTAAACAATGTGCATAAACTGCATAAATGAGTTAATATCAAAATAAAAATACAACAATATATGTGAATATGTATACAACTGACCGAATAATATTTTATATAGCATTTCTTCATCAATGTATAATAAAAACTTTTAAAAACACTTTAAAACAATGTACTACAACTTGTTTGTCTTTCGGCTTTTTCCCGGTAAGGTCGCCACAGCGCAACTCCGGTCCGCTAATGACTGACAGTAGATTTTTACGAAACGCTGAGGTGCCAGCTCGATGCCAAACCTTCAACGAAGGCACACCCATTTACGCACGCATGTCTTTCGAACATTACCCAACCGCGGGGAGGACATGCAGACTCCACACAGAAGGCACTCCCAAGCCAAGCCGAGAATTGAACGGGAGAACCTCTTACTGTGAGGTAACAACGCTACCGCCATAACAATGTACTGCAACAAGATTTATAAATAAAACTCCTGGTGTTACCAGATGGTCTTCCATGCAAAAACTAACCAGGCCTTGTTCTGATTAGCTTCTAAAGTCAGCCCTTTCAGAATGGTGTGATTACAAGTGCACTGTTTGAAAATGTATTCTTAAATTAAACATTCATGTTAAAAATCTGAAACTTTTAAAACAATAATCATATGAATCTTAAAAAAAACTATTTTTTATGAAAGTTTCATCAGTATTGGAAACAAATAAATAATGAATTAAATTTTACAAGTGTTTGAACCATATTCAGTAAAGCACTTAATATAACATTCCATACAATTCTCATAAATCCAATGCTTTTATTTTTAACACAGGCATAACAGAAGTGTGTTCATTTAATCCTGGTAAAATGGTGGCATTATATCTTAACTGCCACTGAATTCTTTCCTTTCCAGATCCAGTTTTCACACACCATTCCTATTTTGCTTGTCAACTTTGTCCAAAATGCCAAACTTAAAACCTCTTTAGTTGTCATTATTTAGTGTGTGCCTGTAAAGTGTATTGTTTTGGTTTTTGGTTTTAATTGCATTTAGTTCTAGAAATTGTTTTTTAAAGGCTCTTTCTGTTTTCCCAATGAAGTAACTATCATATTGGGTACATATTCCAATGTAGACTAGCCCTGATGTGTTATAGTATCCATCTCTAAATCTCAAAATCATGTCTAGTGATGTTAAATATAACTGGTTCTGTTCTAAAATATAAGAGCAGATATTACACATCCCACATTTTTTTGGTGCCTTTATTAAGATAATCTGAGCCAAATTCCAGCAGGTGCTCAAGCCAAAATTTCAAATTGTGGCCTGTTTTATTCACAAATAATGGCTCGTCTCCTACTATACTATATATCTCATCATAAATTCTGAACATAACCCAATTTTTAGTAACAATGCTCCTTATGTCTTTGGAATAAGGCCCATAAAGGATGATCATAGCATTTAAATTTGCATAGTTTTTCGACTGAAATTTCCTTACAAAGTTTTTTAATGTTCTTGCGTTCCTAGCAAGGGGTTTTATCTAGTACCCCATCCCTCCTTAACTTCCACAATCACTTTGTTTAATAAATCTATTGGATATCTCCTTTCAGTGAACATTTCCAACAATTTAACTACCTCTGCCTTGAAAAATTCAGTATAAATATGAGCACATAGGTTCATAGGTTCATAGGTTCGTACTAGGCTATCTGCCCAAGGGCATTTATAAGCCTAGCCTATAGTTATTTGGCTTTCGCCACCCCTTTAGTTTGAATAAAACTATGCCTATTATTTTGCTGTGCCTCTGTCAAGCAGTGACACTGAAGTAATCCCTGGGGTATATCTGCGATCCCCCATCCATTGGTCAAGATTCCTCTTGAACAAGGCCAGCGAGGTGCTCTGCCTCACATGTACCGGGATTTTGTTCCACAGCATAGGGAGTCTCTGGGTGATGAATCTGTCCCTCCAGCACGTTCTATTAATAATCGTGTCAAGGTTCAAGTCTCCGCCCTTGTGGTTCTGAGGGATCTAGATTTTTGAGGTGAAGCATATTCATCAAATCTGGGTTTGACATGGCCTTATATGTCAGGCACAGGTCACCTCTGAGCAAGCGGTATGAGACTGAATAGAGCTGGAGTTCTTTCCGTCGGGCAGCATAAGACATATTTTTGAGACCCTTTATCCTTTTGGTGAGGAACTTTTGGGGCCTTTCCAGCTGCTGCAGGTGTCGGGTCAGATACATTCGAATGGGGCATTGTACTCAATCATAGGTCTAATGAGTGATGAGTACAGGGGGACGATGACCTCCCTTGATCTAGATGTGAATCCCTTCATGATCAGGTGGGCAATGTAGAAGGTTTTCCTAACTACTTTAGCAACATGAGTGTCAAACGAAAGGCTAGTGTCAACCTGGTTCCCCAGATCCCTGATGACTTCTTCTGTGCTCAGTGGATTGCCACCTATATGGTAGCTAGGGGTAACCTTGTTTTTCCCAAGGGTATGACTATGCATTTCTTGGTGTTTAACTTTAGGCCATGGCTCTGGCACCAGTTATCCGCTTCTGTGAGGCCCTTCTGAAGGATATCTGTGTCAGATGTGTTTTCGACTATGGCGCCCAGTTTGCAGTCATCTGCAAACTTTGTCAGCCATAACCCTCCTGTGTTTGCTTGTACTTCAGAAAAGTAGATGCCGAACAAGAGTGGACCCAGGACTGATCCCTGTGGGGCACCACTTGTGACAGGCTTTGAGTCTGACATGGCTCCAGCAACTCTGACCCTGTGGGTTCTGTCACTTAGCCAGTTTGCAACCCATCTTGTGATGTATGGGTTTACATTCAAGCTGATGAGTTTTTCGATGATACCTGAGTGGGGTATTGTGTCGAAGGCCTTTGCCAGGTCAAGGTAGGCTGTATGGACTGCCTCTCCCTCATCAATGGCCTTGGTGACTGTCTCGAAAAAGTCAACCAAGTTTAAAAGGCATGATCTGCCTTTGACAAAGCCAAACTGGGTTGGATCCAAAGTCTGCAAGTTCCTATGTCTTTATTTATGAGTTCCATTATGATCCTCTCCATGGCTTTGCAGATAAGGCTTGTCAAGCTAATGGGACGGTAATTTCCAGGGTCGGTGGAGGCACCGCCTTGTGAAGTGGGACCACAGTCGCCACTCCTTGGGATCCTGAGGTGAGGCTAAGATTAAACAGCTGTCCTAACTGCGGGTTTAATTCCTCATTGAGTTCGTGGATCACAGCCGGGGACACCATCCGGTCCCATGGATGCTGTGTTTTTGCTTTGGAGAGAGCAGTTCTCACCTGGGTGTTGGAGATGTTTGGGGGCTACAATCCTCTGGTATAGATATCTCTCCTTTTGGGGAGGGGAGAAGTCTGCACTGAACCTGTCAGCCAGTATGTTGGCAATGTGTGTAGGTTCAGTAATCTTCACATCATTTTGAACTAATTCTGAGCATATCTGGGAGTTTCCTCCTAGGTTTCTAACATAGCTAAAGAAGGCCTTATGATTGTCTTTTGAGTCGATTTTTCTCTCAAAATTTGCCTTGGATGATTTTATGAGAGCTCTTAGTTTTTACTTATAATGATCAAAGGTGTCTTACCTTTCAAGGATTTTGCTCTATCTTGTAGTAGCTTCCTCCTTTTGTTGTAGAGCTTGTTTATTGCTGGGGTCCACCAGACTGGACGCTTGCCTTTGGTACAAAGAGTCTTAGTTTTGTTTGGGATTGCCTGATCCATGCAGTCCTGTAGGTGCTGGTAGAAGGCATTTGTAAGTGATTCAGCGGTTTGAGTAATGTTTACCACTGGCTCAGGGGCCTTAAAGGAGACCACATTAGTTTTAGAAGTGTGAAGTCGGCTTTTGAGAAGTTTTTCACTGTGGTCTTTTTATTTCAGGTGGGCGGGATGAGGACCTCCAGCGAGATTAGTTTATGATCTGATCTCACCAGTGAGGGGTATACTTCGGTGTTGAACATTTTGATCCCATGTTCGTGATGATGAGATCAAGTATGTTTTCTCCTCTTGTGGGGATGGTGACTAGTTGTTCCATGGCATTTGAGTTTATGAACTCCAGGAACCTTTGGGCTAGAGTGTTTGGGCTTGAGTAGTGTTCCCAGTCTATATTAGGGTAGTTGAAGTCACCTAGTATGATGGTGTTTGGAGATACATTTATCCCTCCATTGTTTTCAGGAAGGCCATGTGAGGTTCCTGAGTTTGAGAGGGTGGCCTGTAACATGCTACAAATTGCAGAGCAGTCTTGCCTATGGTTAATTGCACCTGAATGGTCTCTGATGCATCGTACCAACCTTGAGGTGTGGGTGTCCTTTATGAATGACACCCCCTCCTTTCTTGGTGTTGTCCGGATTTTGGGGCCGGAACGCATGATATGAGGTGAAACCTGCTAGTGCTGGGGTGCTCTCAGGAGCCTTGAACCAGGTTTCTGTCACAGCACAGACATCGATGTTCTCCATACTGAGAAGGGCCTCGAAAAGTGCATCTTGAGATTGAGACTTCTGGCATTGAGCAGCATTACCCTTAGTTTTTACTTTTTGTGTTCTAGGGTGGTAGGTTTAGAATTTGAGCCTTGCCTAAAAAGGCACTATGGGGTGGCAAGAGCCTTTGCCAATATCCGGAAGCCTAGGGTGACAGGTGCAAGCCGTCCCTTGCAGCAGCGTGGCTTGTCCAGCATGTCATCCCAGGCAGACAGACATTGATCCCCTTTGAATGACACCAGAATTTAAGCCAATTATTAAAGCTGATCATCTTATCACTGTATTGTGGCATCATTCTAGGTGAAGGTAGGATACTGCTCAAGGTCAGGGTCATACCTGCCTGGGCTACATAATCAGAGAGTTCCTCAATGTCTCTTTTCATGTAGTCCAAGGAGGTACGTCTCAGGTCGTTGACACCAGCGTGGACAATGACTGAGTCGTACTTGTACCTGCTGTTGAGAGACCCGAGTGCTTGTGTTATGTGGCGGATTCTAGCGCCCGACAGGCAGCTTACTGTGACCTTCTCCTTACTCAGTCTGGTGAGCGGGACGTCAGTGTGTCTGACTATGGGAGTCACCTATGACAAGTATGTTTGGTGTTGTATTTGGCCTTAAGGGCAGTGACTGCTTTGCACACTGATTTTGTTGTTTATGTGTTGTTTGTGTGGTGTATTGATCCTAGCAGTTCTCACTGACTGCCCTTTAAAAATATTCTTCTTAGTATGTTTTGGATGGCAGCTGTAAAAATTTAAATAACTACTTGAAAATGTCTCCTTCCTGTGAATCTTAGATTCAAATTTTTGTGTCATAAGGTTCTTACATAATTCCACATCCAGGTAACTATTAAGTCAGAATGTTTGTACGTGAAACTAAGAAAGGAGGGTAAATCATTAATATACTATACAAATTCATCCATGACCTCATTTGTTTCTTTCCATAAAATAAAATATACCATCCAAACCCCATAGGTACACATTCCAGTGATTCCTATACTTACATGTCATAATATTTTTTCCCATGCATACAAAATAATATTTGCATATGTAGTGGCAGAACTAGCTCCCACTGCCACTCCAGATATCTGCCTGAAATATTCACCCTCAAACCAGAAATAATTACACTTCAAAAGCATCTTCATCAAGTCACAAATAAAATCTGTCATAACACAATCTAATGTACTTAGTTCATAAACTGTCGCCCGGAAGATTTCAATTCCTTCTTCATGGGGGATAATGGAAAACAAATCCACCACATCAACAGTAGTGAAACAACTAGAATCACTATAAAATTATTGTCTCACTTTGCTTACAAAATGCCATGAATCCTTCAGTATACATTCTATGTTGCTTACACATTCCTTAAGCATCCTATCAACAAAAACTCCTAATGAATATGTCATTGAGTTATGCGCTGAGACTATTAACCTGTATGGTGGTTTCTCTATACTTTTATGTACTTTGGGTATTCCAAAAAACGTGGGTATTACTGTGTTTTCATTATGCAAAAAATTATATATTTTCTCATTAATAGTCCCTTGTAATAATGAGTCTTGTAAAAATAAATACATTTTTCTTTTTTGCTAAATTAACTTCATTAATGGAAACCCTTTCATACTTCTGTGTGTAACTCAAAATTACATTCCTACTGCTTATATAATCCATTTTGTCCACTAAAACAGTACCACCACATTTATCAGGCTTCATGATTCTTAGGTTTCTGTTACTTCTAAGTAGCTTCAATAAATCATTTTCCTCTTTAGTTAGATTCTAATATTTCTTTTTTTTTATTTTTCAACACCTGATGTGTGTCATTATTACATACCTTTTCAAAAGGGGCCACCAAGGGAGGAGAGGGAGGTTAAATACATTTTGTTTCTTTTTAGTATATCTACATTATTTTCAGTTTGAATTTCATTTCCTTAACCTTTCTCTTTAAACAGAAGATTTAGATTTAATTAATTTAACAATTAATTTAGATTTAACAAATGTCATAAACAAATAAATACATTTTCTTGTGAAAACTTTTAATTCTATTTAGATATCAGCTGGGTCAGTTCTCTTCCTAGGGACAAATTTCAAACCTTTTCTAAATAAGTTACAATAACCGTTATATTTAGGCTAGTATAATTAAATATTTTATACTCCTCATATGTATCCATTATTCCATTCTCTGATGTCTTAATCAGGTATATATTAGATCACCGAATGCTTAAAAAGCGAACGGTGATTGATCGACCCTATGTACGCGAAAGCTTAAACTACCGAAGCAAAAGAAACCCGAATTTTTTCCTAAGGAAAGAATTTGGTTCTCCATTTCTGTTGCTTTGGTATTTTCAGCGCTATGGTGGAAAGTTACGGGTCAGGTTCAGGTAAGTGTGCGATTGTGTGGACATGAGGGTTAGGGTGAGTTAGGGTTAGGGCGCGGGTAAGGTAAGTGTGCGATTGTGTGGATGTGAGGGTTAGGGTGGGTTAGGTGTGTTAGGGTTAGGGAGCGGGTGAGGTGCGTGTGCGATAGTGACGGACCTTAGGGTTAGGGTTAAGGTAAGTGGATAGTTAGTGGTGTGTGTATAGTTTAGTGTAGGGTTAACTGTCAGATTTTAGGTGCATGTGTGTGGATTGCTGTTTGTTGGTGTGCTTGTGTTGTGTGTATGTGTTGTGGAACAGCGATTTTTTCCCTAGGAAAAAAATCACTGTTCTTACAGTTCAAGATTGTAAGCTTTCGCTTACATAGGGTCGATTAATCACCGTTCGTTTTTTTAAGCATTTGGTGATCTAATATAGACCCTCTTAATCTTACGGCTCCCACTGTTCATCTTTTCCACTGTTGCACATTGCTCCATCTCATCCCCCTACATCTGCCTTTCCCATGAAACCATTGTTAATTTGAGGGATGGGGGTTCTCTAAAAAAAAGAAGTTATGTCTTACCATAACGTTCCATCTGTACTGTTGATCCTCATTCAGTCACTATGCATGGGTATCGGTTCTGAGCTTGGAACCGAGCCGGCCATTTTCCAAGCTTGCGTCAGCTTCAAACTCTCAAGCTAAACTCTTAACCACAATCCCTCTCTTCCTGTTGCATCAGATTGAGTTTGCAAGTTAAAGAAGGTAGAGGCTACCTCTGGTCAAATAACCTAAGAGAACTGGATGGTGAGATCCACTAGAAACAACAGCAGGAGGAAGGAGGGAGGGTCGTAATGACTGAACGAGGATCAACAATACAGATGGAACGTTATGGTAAGACATAACTTCTTTATCTGATACTGTTAACCCTCGTTCATTCCTTACGCATGGGACAGAGTCCCCAGCTACCTCTATTCCTGGGAGGCTCTCATGGAAGGACATTCCTGAGCACCATAGGACCGAAAGATGCTCTTCCCCTGGAGGCCAAATCCAATTTGTAATGATTGATGAAGGTATGGAGCGTAGCCCAAGTTGCAGCTGCACAGATGTCATGTAAAGAAGCTCTGGCATGGAAGGCAGCAGAAGTTGCCACCGACCTTGTTGAATGAGCTTTCATGGTAGTAGTCAACGAGATATTACGTTGTGTGTAAATAAAGGTCACACAGTCCTTCAACCATCTAGCTAATGTGACCTTAGCAACAGCAGATCCTAATCTAGATCCAGAAAAGGCCAAACAAAAATGGTCAGATTTACGAAAGGATTTAGTCCTGTTTAAGTAAAAATGGATTTGCCTGTGTATATCTAGGGTATGTAGGCAATACTCTCCTCTGTTTGAATGATTGGGAAAGAAAACTGGCAATTTAATGGCTTGATTAATGGACATTTCAGAAATCACTTTAGGCAGAAATGACGGATTAGTTCTCAGAGACACTATCTTTATGAAAAATCAAGTATGGACTCTTGATACATAAAGCTTGAAGTTCAGAAATACGTCTGGCAGAAGTAATAGTGACTGAAAACAAGGTTTTCCATGACAAATACTTGAGGTCGCAAGAAGAAGCTGGTTCGAAGGGTGCCACTGTCAGAGCTTGTAGAACTAATGATAAATCCCATGGTTGAACAGGTTCTCTAAAAGGTGGCTTCAGATGATTCACACCTTTTATGAAGGTCTTGCACAATTTATGGGAGATAACAGAGGAATCTTGGACACCCTCATGAAAATTAGAAATTGCACCCAAATGAACTCTAATGGTAGAGGCCGATAGACCCGATTGAAACAGGTCAGCCAGTTAGTCTAGTATTATTGACACTGGTGCTGAAAAGGAGACTACCTGTTTATCTTTCAGCCAACAAGTAAATCTTTTCCACTTGCTCAGATAAGTAATTCTAGTGGAAGACTTATAAGAAGCAATGAGAATATCACATACTGGTAAAGAAAGATCATTCTGCCTGGCAATTAAGGGAAGTGGAGTAGCCAAGCCATGAGCTTCAGGCTGTTCAGGCTAGGATGAATCAGGTTCTGTGGGTGTGAGATCAACTCCAGGGTTGGATGGAGGATCCATGGTCGATCTAGTAGGCGAGGCCAAAGGAATGGGAACCAAATCTGTCGGGGCCAATATGGTGCTATGAGGATCACCTTGCTCTTCAACCGCCGGGCTTTCTTCAGAAATTGGGGAATGAGGGGAAAGGGTGGAAATGTGTAGAGAAGACCCGAAGGCCAATCATGGACTAAAGCGTCCCTGGGTGACTGTCCTGGGGGGGGGGGGGGGATCAGGGTGAAGTAATTGCTGCATTTGTAGTTGGTCGGGGATGCAAAGAGGTTGCAGCAAGGATGGCCCCAGTGGTGGAAGATCTCCGCCACTATCAAGGGATTCAGGGACCACTCGTGAGGTTGAAGAACGCACCTGCTGAGACTGTCTGCTATCACATTGGAACTCCCGGAAATGTGTGTTGCTAGAAGAAAATGGTTGGTAGCCATCGCCCATTGCCATATCATCATGGCCTCTCAACAAAGGGGGTAAGATTTGGTTCCACCTTGCTTGTTGATGTACCAGACCACCGCCATGTTGTCTGATTGAATCGTAATTGTCCCAGATGGCAGCAGGGGATGGAATGCTTGCAACGCCAGAAGCACTGCCCTCAGCTCTAGAACATTTATATGTAAATGGGCCTCCAGTTGGGACCAAGTGCCTTGGACTGTCTGTCCCTGACATAGCCCCTCCCACCCCATCAGGGAGGCATCCGTGGACACTGTGGCCTTGGGTTGCTGGAGGGAGAGGGGGCAAAACCATTGAGAGAGATTGTGTGTCATCCACCAATTTAAATCCTGTTTGCACCTGTGGGTTACTTAAATCATGGCTGAAAGAGGATGCTGAAAAGGATACCACTGGGTGAGCAGTAACCATTGTAGAAGCCTCATGTAAAACCTGGCCAGGGGAACAATGGTGATGGAGGCTGCCATGGAACCCAACAGCTGTAGAACTGAGTGAGCCATGGATGTTTCCTTTGAAAGGACTGGAATTAGTTGTTGCTTTATCCTTAAAACTCTGTGCTCTGGAATAGCAGCTCTGCAGTTTTTTATGTCCAAGATAACCTCTATGAATTCTGTCGACTGAGATGGGGTGAGATTGGATTTCTGCCAGTTTATGGTTATGCCTAGCCTTTGAGCAGCGAGGAGAGAGTATGCCAGGGCTTTTTCCAGTAGATGTCTGATGGGGCCGAAAATGAGCCAGTCGTCTAGGTATGGAAACACCTGGAATCCTTGAAGTCGCAAGTGAGCTGTGACAACTGTCATGCACTTTGTGAACACTCTGGGGGCTGCAGAGAGTCCGAAGGGCAGTACTCTGAACTGGTAGTGACTGGCTACCGCATGGAAGCACAGAAATCTTCTTGATGGCCTGTCCACCTTTATGTGGTAGTACGCATCTTAAAGTTCTATAGAGCACATTCAATCGTCTTTTTCCAAAAGCAGGAGGATAGACTGTATTGTTACTATCCAGAATTTTTGTACTCTCACAAACTTGTTCAATACACTGAGATCCAAAATTGGTCTCCCAGTCCCCAGTTTTCTTTGGCACCAAAAATAGTCTCGAGTAGAATCCGGATTCTATCTGGTCTGGAGGAACTATTTGGATGACTCTTTCTTAGCAGCTTTTCTATCTCTAGTGCTGCTTCTTCCCTTTGACTGGGTAGAACATCAGGAAGATTTTTTGAAGGGACAGGACAAAGATCGAAGGGGATATGATAACCTCTGGTTATGATCCTTTATACCCAAGAATCGGTGGTGATGGTTAGCCAGGCAGAAGGGTACAAGGAGAAACGCCCCCCCAACCACCTCCAGAGGAAAGGAGTTGGGCCGCTCTTCAGGAGCACTGGAAGGACTGGCCAGGAAAAGAGTCCCTGGAACCCTGGTTATGCGGACCCCCTCTGCCCCGAAAGGGGCATCTTCCCTGTGTGTTTCCCGCTCTGCCTCTAGGGGAGAACTCGGCCTGTATGTCATGGAAAGGACCCTGAGATTTCTTGAACCATATCTTCCCACTATTTTGGTTTCGGGAGAAAGCACATTGATGGGAAGAATAACGGACACCTATGACAGAAAGGGTCTTACCATCCTGTTCACATCTGGCCAATGTGCTTTTAACTTTGGGCCCAAACAACGAAGAGGGATCAATGGGGGCATTCAGAAAGGAAGACTTAAAAGGTTCCGAGAAGTTGCACAAGTGCATCCAGGCATGTCGTCTCAAGACCGCAGCTGAACCTGGTATCAGGGGCCTTCCAAGCACGCTGCATGATGAACCTGACAAGTACATCCGCAGGTGGAGTAACCCAGGAGGTAGGGGGCCTGGTGCAAAAGGCCTGTAGGAACACAGATTCCTTAGGGGTAGGATTAGAGGACTGCCAGTCACCTCTCTGTTTCAGGATTTCGAGGATATCGCTAAAGGATACCTCAGAGGGTGACCAAGAGGATCCTTCTCCCTCATCGAAATTTGTGTCTTTGGTGAGGGACTCCTCTGTGGAGTTCATGTGCTTCCTCTTACACAAACGTTTCCAGTGGACCTCCTCAGCAGGAGAAGCTGGGGAAGACTATGGAAAGGGGGATTCCTGAGGGAATATGTCCTGTGGCCCTTGCACCCAGTGTCCGCTAGATGCGACTTGTGAAACCAGTGTATCAGAGGAGGGTGGAGGTACAGACAGTCTGGTATCACCAACAGCAGCAAAAGCCTTCTCCATCAGTCGGAAGGCAGGTCCACCCGGAGAGAAGTGTATGTCTAGGACAGGGGGCACTCCTCCCTTAAGTGGCTCAGCCTGCCAACCCAGAGTCCCTGGATGGCTGTGGAGCAGCAAGCTATGCGTGTCACAGCTGACATTCCGGGTCATAGAAAAACTTTCCTACCATGAAGGCAACTGCGGTTCCTTAGTGAGATCCATAAAGGGAACCGCAGAAGGGGAAGACTGTGCTACATCCATGGATTTCAAAGGCAATGGAGAAGAAAAAGAAAGTGTCTTTGGAGATGGGTGATCACCTCCCAAGGAACGATAGTTCCTGGGGGTGGAATACCTCTGGCCAAGAATGCCTGGTCCACAAGATGCAACACATCATGTTCGGAAAGGCTTCTAGTGGACATCACAGAGACTGAGGTAGAAACAGGCCTGTCCACAAAAGAGGCAGACTCTGTGCCCATCTCATCTCACCACACCGAGAACAATGGTGCCAAGAAAGACTGGACTACTGTAGTCTGCACCGAAGAAGTCATTGGTGTTGAGGTCATTGTCTGCACCGACACAGGGATCGGTGCCGAAGTGGTTGTCGGAGCCGAAGCTGGAACCGAGAAAACTGGAGTCAACAATAAAGGCCTCGGTTCTGAGGAAGATCTCGGAGCCGACGCGGTCAAGGTCTGCGCAGACTGAACGGTCGGTGCCGATACAGTGGTAATGGTCTGTACCGAGGAGCCTCTAGGTGCCGATATGTAGAAGGCTGCAGGAGAGGACGAAGCTGAAATCACTAATGGAGCCGAAGGTCTAGGCACCGAAAGCACTGGGGCTGACAGAGTGTTCCAGAGCTGAAATTTTAGCCTTTTTAGGTTTTGGTTGGTGAGAGTCCCCAGCCGGAGACGAAGGCAAGAATTTAGCCTTAGTAGAAACATCCATTTTCTTATGGACTTTAGGAGGGGTTGAGACCTCTGACCCAGAAATAGCCTCTGAAAAGGGAGATTTTAGAAGTCCCTTCAGTATCAGCTTGTTTTTCCTTTCTAACAAAGTTCTATTAGAAAAGTTCTCACAAATAGTACAGGGTGGTTCAACAAATAAATGGGAAGCTCCCAAACAATAAACACACAAAGAGACACCGCTTAAACCCCGGACTACCTTTATCTGCCATATTAATTAATAGAAAAGTACCAACAATGGTATAAGAGAGTACCCGAAGGTATGAAAGAGAAAGGGAAAAAGATTACCAGTGATGGTAAAGAGAAAATACCTCAAGGTAAAAGTAGTAAGTAAAAGACAGAAAAACCTGAGGAATTTATGAACACTAGATGCAATAGGGTAAGAGACAATATCAACTTTTTTGACAGAAACGTAATTTGTAAAGCAATTAAACAACAATTGACTGCACTTAGCTCAATAGAAATAACTTGACATGACCGGATGGCAATGCGGCAAACAAAATCTGAGGGAACAGGGAGAGGGGGATTGTGGGTAAGAGTTTAGCTCGAGAGTTTCAAGCGGACACGAGTTTACAAAAATGGCCGGCTCAGTTCCGAGCTCGGAACCGCTACCCATGTGTAAGGAATGAACGAGGATTAACAATATCAGATCACAGTCTGTCTTTTTTTCTAGTCTTGCAGACCTTTTAAGGGAAGGATATGCTTGTTCTGACCCCTGGTTATTAATTTCCACAGATTCGTTAACTTACACAATTTCATCAGTATCATATCTAACTACATTACTTCTAGTATCCCCCTTGTTAAAAATGTGCACTTTCCCCTCTATTCCCTGTCTTACTTCATTGGAGTTGTTAAAATTACTATTCTGTTCATCTGTTTCTTTACTTCCCTGACCTCTCTTTTGTAAAGGTAATGGATATGCTGCTTTGTTCTGGTAGTCTAACTTGTCCCTTAATAATTTCTTCTGCTTCCTTTCTAAGTTGATCTTAACTTGATGTTCAACTTATCAAACACTTTTTCATACCTGTCTACATTAAATTCAAACAATAAATAATTTGTTATTTCAGAATTCAAAACTTGAGCTTCTTCCAATAATTCAGTAATTCTCACACTATTATACTTAACAAAACACAGCATCAGCTCTAGGCTGTGCCTGTCAAACATCTCATTTAATTCACTGATTTCCAATTCAGTTAAAAATAATCCATTAGGGTACTTATAGCACCTAAGGCCTTTTGGTACCCTTTTAGCATTCAAACTTTCATTTAAAAAACAGTTATTACACTGTAAATGACATTTATTTTATGGAAAGGAACAAATGAGGTCAGGGATGAATTTGTAAAGTATATTAATGAATTACCCTCCTTTCTTAGCTTCACCTACAAACATTCTGATTTAAATATAAGTTATAAGTTAAATACAAGTTATCTGGATGTGGAATTAAAATTCACAGGAAGGAGACATTTTCAAATAGTTATTTAAATTTTTACAGCTGCCATCAGAAACATACTTACAATAATATTTTTAAAGGACAGTTAGTGAGAGCCACTAGGATGTGCTCAGATATTGCATTTTTTTGAGGCAGAGGTAGTTAAATTGTTGGAAATGTTCACAGAAAGGAAATATCCTATAGATTCATTAAACAAAGTGATTGTGGAAGTTAAGAAGGGATGGGGTACTAGATACAAACCCATGCTAGGAACACAAGAAGCATTCAAAAACTCTGTAAGGAAATTTCAGTCGAAAAATGATGCATATCTAAATACTACGATCATCCCTTATAAGCCTTATTCAAAAGACATACAGAACATGGTTACTATAAATTGGGCTATGTTCAGAATTTACAATAAGATATATAGTGGGAGACGAGCCATTATTTGTGAAAAAACAGGCCATAATTTGAAATTTTGGTTTAAGCACCTGGTGAAATTTGGTTCAGCTTATCTTAATAAAGGCATCAGAAAGTGTAGGATGCATAATATCTGCCCTTATATTTTAGAACAGATCCAATTATATTTAACATCACTGGACATGATTTTGAGACTTGGGGATGGAAACTGTAAAACATCAGGGGTAGTCTACACTGGAATATGTACTAATGTGATAGTTACTACATTGGGAAAACAGAAAAAACTTTAAAAAGATCATTTATGACCACTTAAACGCAATTAAAACCAAAAATCAAAGCAACGCACTTTACAGGCACTCATTAAAGTGTGACAAGTACAGAGGTTTTAAGTTTGGGATTTTGGACAAAGTTGACAAGCAAAATAGGAATGGTGCGTGGGAACTGGATCTGGAAAGGAAAGAATTGAAATGGCAGTTAAAATGTAATGCCACCATTTTACCAGGATTAAATGAACACACTTCTGTTATGCCTGTGTTAAAAATAAAAGCACTGGATTTATGAGAATTATATGGAATGTTATATTAAGTGCTTTACTGAATATGGTTCAAACACTTGTAAAAATGTATTCATAAAGTGTTTATTTAAATGTTTCCAATAATGATGAAGTTTTCATAGAAAATAATAGTTTTATTTTTTTTATATTCATATGATTATTGTTTTAAAAGTTTAAATTTTTTAACATGAATGTTTAATTTAATAATACATTTTTGTAATCACACCATTCTGAAAGAGCTGACTTTGGAAGCTAAACAGGTTTGGGCCTAGTTAATTATTGAATGGGGGACCGCCTCATAACACCAAGAGTTATATTTATAAGTCGTCTTGTAGTACATTGTTTTAAAGTGTTTTTAAAAGTTTTTATTACACAGTGATGAAGAAAATGCTTTATAAAAAATTATTTGGTCACCTGTATACATATTCACATACATTGCTCTATTTTTATTTTTATATTAATTCATTTATGTAGCTTATGCACATTGTTTAACGTACGTTTAAGAAACCACAAACCATGAAATGATTAGTTAATTAAGTCTAATTAACCTCAGGGTATATAAAGGGATGAGAGCTAAAAGATGGCGAGTTCTGAAGTCATCCGAATGTTTTGTTAGGACAAAAGCGCTAAACCTGCTCTCACGTTTTACTTTATTTTATTTTTTGGTGGTGTTAATAATAAAGTTCTTTTTTAATGGACTTTGGATCATTCGTTGGTGGATTTTCTTTCATCACTAGTAGATTTATAACATATTGCATTTGCATATGAATGTAACAACAGCTGGTGTCTTTCTGTGGTTACTACACTGGACTTGATTTAAAATTCTGTCCTGGATTACAGTAAATCTATTCCAAAGACAAATGCTGTATTATGTGTACTGTTGAAGAAATTTGTTTGCTATTTGCTGCTCAAACACTGTGAACTGTTTTTAGTTTTATTAGGATATTAAAATCCTTTGAACCAGTGAAGGAAGCCTGGTGCTTCTAATCATTGGAATTGGAGAAACCAGAAACCATGGGGTCAGTTTTAATCCAGCAAGATCTGGGTGAATTTGCCCTGATGGGTGGGACAGAAGATCTGGCTATGGCTCCAGCATCCACAAAGGGCATACTAAGTAAGACCAAAGAAAGGGGAACCAAATCTGTCGAGGCCAGAAGGGAGCAAAGAGGATCACCTTGCTCTTCAGTCTCTGTGCTTTCTGAAGAAATTTAGGTATGAGGGGTAGGGGAGGGTAAGCAAAAGGAAGTCTGGACAGCCAAATATGAGCTAGAGCATCTCTCAGTGACTGTCCGTGAGGAGCGATCAGGGCAAAGAACCTGCTGAATTTCTGTTGAGGGGTAATGCAAAGAGCTTGCAGCAAGTTTGACCCCATTTGTGGAAAATCACGTTTGCCATTGATTGAGTGAGAAACCACTCGAGAGGCATTAGAATAACTGCTGAGCCTGTCCTCCAGAATGTTGGACTTCGATGGAATGTGTGTTGCAACTAGGAAGTGGTCACCCACTGCCAAACCCTCACTGCTTCTTGACATATGGGGTAAGATCTGGTTCCTCCCTGCTTGTTGATGTACCATACCATAGACATATTGCCCGTTTGTATCGGAGTAATTTCTAGAGGAAGAAAGTTCTGAAATGCTTGCAGTGCTACAAGCACCTCTCTCATCTCTGGGACACTGACATGCAAAATGGTCTCCTGCGTTGACCACGTGTCTTGGACCATCCAACCCAGGTAATTCCCCACCCCACCCCAGATAGGAAGTGTCTGTGGTCAATGTGGCATTGGAGGGAGGAAGAACAATAGGATGTCCCTATTCAGCTTCTTCCGAGTGGAGCTACCATAGAAGAGAGTCCTTGCACATTCAGTTTAATCTGACTGGATGATTTAGTAGATACAAGTGTAACGGCCATTAAACTACCAGCATCCACTGAAGGATACTCATATGTAAGTGTGCTGTTGGAATCAAGCTTATCATGGCAGCCATCGAACCTAATGCTCTAAGGACTAGACCTGCTGGTAGTTTGGGAATGCCTAGAATTTGTTTCATATGCAATCTTAAGGTGTCTATCCTCTCCAGGGGCAGATAGGCTAGGCAACTAACTGTGTCTAGATGTGCTCCCATAAAGTCTATCAGCTGTACTGGATAAAGCTACGATTTCTGCGTGTTGATCATGATGCCCAGGGTAGGGGCTAGGTAAAGTAAATAGTCTCTGGCATGTAGTAGTAGATGCCTGATTGAAACTGTCAGGAGCCAGTCATCTAATAAGGAAACACATTGAATTTATGCCGTCTCAAGTGAGCTGCTACTACCGCCATACATTTGGTGAACACCCTGGGGGTTGTGGTGAGACCAAAGGGAAGTACTCTGAACTGATAATGACTGGCCTCCAGCCAGAAGCAGAGAGATTTTCTGGAGTGCCTGTTCATTCTGACGTGATAGTACATGTCCTGAAGGTCGATCAAGCACATCCAGTTGTCCTTTTGTAACAGTGGTAGAATGGACTGAACCATGACCATCTAGAACTTCACACTGTCTACTGATTTGTTTAGTAAAGTTAGGTCCAAGATTGGCCTTAGGTCCCCTGTCTTCTTTGGCACTAAAAAGAACCTTGAGTAAATTCCGGACCGGACATGGTCTGATGGGACCTCCTGGGTGACTCTTTTTTTTCTAGCAACTTCCTAATTTGTAACACTGCTTCCTCCCCGATTGGGTGGAAAACATCAGAGAGATTTTTTTCCTTGATTTTGGTCTTTGGAAAAATGGAATGGAATATCCTCTGCATATGATCCTTTGCATTCAACAATCATTTGTGATGGCTAACCAAGCAACTGGGTGCAAGGATAAACACCCTCTTCGGACTGCCTCCAGACAGAGACAATCAGTCAACCTCCTAGGAGTGCTGAAAGGACCTGAGAAGGAATCTCGTGATCCTTGATTTTACGGGCCCCCTCTGCCGCGAAGGCAGCATCTACCATTATAGGTATTCCCCCCTCTGCCTCTGGGGGAAAACCTCCCTGTGATTTCTGAAAAGGACCTTGACACTTTTTGAACCGCAGTTTTCTACCACCACACTGTTTCCTGGAGAAAGGTCTTTGTTGGGTAGAAAAGCTAAAAGATGCTGATCCATCAAAAGGGGCACTCATGAAGGACTCCTTGAAAGGTTCCGGGAAGTCATAGAGCCGCATCCAGGCATGACACCTTATAGCAAGGCACCCTCTGCAGCATGTGAGATTAGCTTCATGGACACGTTAGACTGTAGGGTGGCCAATTTGGAGGAAAAGGTTTAATGTTCCCCTGCAGACATGGACCCTGGGGCAGAGCTAGACAGTTCCTTAATTAAGCACATCTATAGTCTGGTAAAGTGTACCAGGTAATTCAGTGATCACAATGCGAAAGTCGCTGATGCGTACACCCACTACCCAAATCTGTCCAAAGTCCTAGACTCCCTGTTAGGTGGATGAACAGAGGAGCTCTATTTAGCTAGTTCATTTTTAGTGGCTGTCGCAACAACCACGGCATCAACTAGGGAAGCATTTTTTCCAGTGCTGCTTAACCAGCGTGGCACTGAGGATCTTGTCAGCTCTTTTCAAAATGGGCTCCACAGCGTCCGGCTCCTTACATGTCCTGTGGGAGACAAGGTAGATAAGGTCATCCGCAGGGGGCACAGCTGAGATGTAGATGGGCCAGACCTGAAGGCCTCCAGAAACACCAACTCCTCTGAGGGAGGGCTTTGGGTAGACCATCCACCTCTCTGGCATACGATGTCAAAGATGACTCCAAATGACACATCATCCAGTAGAGATCTCAGGGACTCATCCCCTTCATCAAATTCTGTGTCTTCTCTCAGTGATTCCCAGAGGGAAACCAAGTGCCTCCTCTTGCACAGTCTCTTTCGAGGGACCTCCTTGGTGGGATGTCCTGGGGAGGTTGTCATTAAAGATGGGGATCTCTGCAAGGGGAGATGCTCAGAAGCTCTTAGGGTCTGGTTGTCCCTGAGGTGGAGGATGAGCAGGCTCAGGCACAGAAGTCAGAACAGGAGTAGGATCCGAAGGAGTTAAGAGTCGAAGCAATTCTCTGCCGGGAGAACACCCTCTCCACCACTTCGAATGCAGAAGGACCAAGAGAGGCCAAAATCAATCATCTCTGCTGAACAGTGGCTCTATAAGTAGAAAACTCCAAACCCTTATGGATCCCCTGCCAGGAAGGGAGAATCAGAGCCAAGCTGTCAAGTGCCAGGGCTCTGAGGGAAAGCAATGGCTCCGAAAACTTCACAGTTGAAAACATTCTCTCAGATCTGACGCAGATACTTCGGCTCCTAGATCCATCTTGCTCCAACAGAGGCAGAGCCAATTGGATCAGAGAAGTTGTCAGAGCTGAGGAAGGAAGAGACACCGGATCCAGTGTATCAACTCTGGTTACCTCTAGATCCAAGGGCTACAAAATGGGAGGTTGGATCATAGAAGGAGTAATCAAAGGCACAAAAGTAGTATAGTGGCTCTCAGATCCAGTGGGGGAAGGAGCAGGCAAAACCGACATCTGTATCTGCATCATGAGGAATCTCCTCATCATCCTGAACACCTCCACTTCAGAAAGGCTCCAGGAAGATCTGACAGAAAATGATGCAGTGGGAAGTGTGGAAGACTTCTTCAGAGTCCCCTGATGAAAGGTGGACCTCATGGTTGGAGATATGACCTCTGGGGAGGAACTAGGAGTTCAGCTCTGAAGAGGTGATAATAATGTTTGGGCCAGATCTAAAAGACTAGGATCCAACAGTTTCAGAGTCTTTGCCAGTGGTTCAGAAGTAGTTCTTTTTTGAGAAGACTGGGCAGGAGAGAGTTTTCTGTGCTCCTTTGGCTCCTTATGCTTTCTTTAAAGGATCTGAACCAATAATTCTCTAGCTGAATCAGTAAAGTACAGTTTTGTACCTACCATAAATGTAGATGTTCGAAGATCCACATTGCTGCAGTCCTAACACTTGGGTAGTCCGCTGTCCCTCGGTCGGCCCGAATATCAGAGTATAAGGCTGACGTCGGTCAAGGCGCATTTGACTGACATCAGAACGTCAGGGTACAAATGCGCATGACCGACGTCATATCCTCAGTCTTTTCTTGCCCCAGATGTCAGAAGACCCTAAAAAGAAAGGTCAAAACCCATAGACAACAACTAAACAACCAACTAGCCTAACACCAAAAATATGTATAATATATACAATATATACAAAATGCAATATACCTCAGATGGATAACCCAACCCACACAACCACCTCAAACAACAGAGGGAAGGAGGAGGATTGGACTGCAGCAATGTGGATCTTGAACATCTACATTTATGGTAGGTACAAAACTGTACTATGTTCTTCATCTCACATTGCTGCAGTCCTAACACTTGGGTAGAATCCCAAAGCAGAGGTAAGGGAGGATGGCTAAACTATAATGAAGCAGGAGCTGCCAAAATGCCCTGCAACACAGCAGTGGCAAAACCAGCCCTGGATTTAGAGTACAGTGGAAGGTGGTAATGCCTAGAGAAGGTATGCACTGAACTCCAAGTGGCTGCCTCCAAAATATCCTTAGTAGCCACCCCTCAAAAAGCTGTTGAAGTGGCAGTAGCCCTAGTGGAATGAGGTCTAATCCCAGCTGGAATCTCTTTGCCATGATGGGAATAACAGAAAGCAATGCAAAATCCAATCCACTTAGAAATAGTTTGTTTTGACACGGGCTTGCCCTGAGAGCACAAAGCAAAAGAAACTAATAACTGCTGAGATTGTCTGAACCCTTTAGTTCTGTCCAAATAATATCGCAACTGCCTGTGTACATCTAAAGTGTGCAAAATCTTTTCCCCTTTAGTTTGGGGATTTGCATAAAAAGTAGGCAAATGAATAGTTTGGTTTAAAGCCACATTAGAAACCACTTTAGGCATAAAGGAAGGATTAGTACGTAAAGATACCCTATCCTTGTGGAAAATTAAGAAAGGCTCAACTGCCATAAGGGCCTGCAATTCAGAAACCCTTCTTGCAGAGGTAATGGCCAACAAAAAAGCAGTCTTCCATGACAAATATTTTAACTCAGCAGTAGCTGCAGGCTCAAAAGGTTGTAGAGTGAGTTTCTCCAACACAAAATTGAGATCCCAAGCAGGAGTAGGAGCCCTTCGTGGGGGTCTTATATTCTTTGCCCCTCTAAGAAATTGCTTGAATAAAGGATGAGAGAACAATGGTGGGTCACAATCGTAGTGAGCTGAAATTGCTGCAGCATGAATCTTAATAGAAGAGAAGGACAAACCTTTGTCCAATAACTCAGTAAGATATTGAAGAGCCACACTTAAATCAGGCTCAGAAACATCCAAATCCTTAGCTGCACTCCAAAATAAAAATCTCTTCCATTTATCTGCGTACACTTTCCTTGTACTAGGCCTTCTAGCTTCCAAAATCACATTCAAAACTTGTTGTGGAAGTTGAGACCCTCTATGGTTTAAAACAGAATATGCCATGCTGTTAGGTGAAGAGAGTGAAGTTTGACATTGAGCAAATGACTGTCCTCCTGGGACAACAGATGTGGAATCAAAGGCAAAGGCCATGGAGGCTTCCGTGCTAGACTTCTCAGTAGTGGGTACCAGTGCTGTCGAGGCCAATCTGGAGCTATCAAAATCATCCTTGGCTTGTCCTGTCTGACCTTCAGAAGTACCTTTGGGAGGAGAGGCAGAGGTGGAAAGGCATACACATGAAGATTTTTCCAACTGAAAGAAAGAGCATCCACTTTCCAAGCTGTGGGATGAAACCGCTTGCAAAACTTTGGCAGCTGGTGGTTTAGTGGAGAAGCGAACAGATCTATGTCTGGAGTTCCCCAGGACACTGTCAATTTCTGAAATACATGAAGATCCAGTTTCCACTCGTGGGGATCCATGATTTGTCTGCTTAACACATCTGCTAAGGAGTTCTGTGCTCCCGGCAGAAACCTTGCCTGAAGACGTGGTTGTAAACTGAGAGCAGTCTCCCACAAAATCATTGCTTGCCTGCATAGAGGATAAGAATGTGTTCCCCCTTGCTTGTTGATGTACCACATGACAGTTGTGTTGTCTGTTAGAATCAACACCTGCCCTGGAAGAAGTAAATCCTTGAAAGCTATTAATGCAAACTGGACTGCTAACATCTCCTTCATGTTGATATGTAGATGTTGTAGTCTGGCAGGCCACTTGTCTTGTATCCACTTTCCATTTAGATGAGCTCCCCAAGCTATGTCTGAGGCATCTGTCGTTAAAATCTGACTCGCCTCTGGCCGGGTCACAGAGAGTCCCTTGTTTAGGTGACATTCCTGAGCCCACCACAAAATTCCTTTTGAATGCAAGGTAGTATTTGAATGACAGTGTCCAGATCCTGGCAGTGCTGTGTCCATACATTTTTGAGATACCATTGTAGCTTCCTCATATGCAGTTTGGCATTGGGAAGCACCAGAATACAAGATGCCATGAACCCTAAGGCTTGAAGGACTGCCCTTGCAGTCAGCCCGGACTGATGAGATAGCTGATGGAAGTAAAGGGATAGACTCTTTTGTTTGTCCGGGGTTAAAAAGGCCATCTGGGATGCTGTATTCAGTCTCACACCCAGAAAGCACATGTCCTGAGAGGGTACTAGACTGGACTTTATTTCGTTCACAGAATACCCCAGGCATCTTAGCACTATCACATATTCTAAATGATGAAGAAGCTCTTCCCTTCCTTGAGCCAGAATCAGGCAGTCGTCCAAATAAGGATAGATCTGTATTCCTTTTAGCCTGAAGAAAGCTATCACTGGAGCCAGAACTTTCGTGAACACTCTGGGCAGTAGATAAGCCAAAGGGCAATGCAGAGAACTGATAGTGAGAAGTCCCAGCTCGAAAACGCAGATACTTCCTGCAACTTAGTCTGATAGGAACATGAAGGTAAGCCTCCTTGAGATCCAAAGTTACCATCCAATGATCCTTGCCCAGCAGAGGTAAAAGCTGCTGCAACGTCAACATTTTGAACTTGGGAATGTCCAGATAAGTGTTGAGGATAGATAAATCCAAAATTGGTCTCCACGTGTTCCCCTTCTTTGATACTAGGAACAGGCGAGAATAAAATCCTAGGCCCCTTTCTGGCATAGGAACCGGCTGTATGGCCCCTATTTGGAGTAGCAGTGAAATTTGCTTGTGAGCCTCTATTCTTTGTTGAGGAGGAATGTCTGGCATGCCTTTGAAAGGAGGCAAGGTATGGAAATAAAACCTGTAACCGTGATGTATGATATCCAGTACCCATTTGTCTTGGGTAATCAAACTCCAATTTTCTTTGAAAAGTGCCAACCTTCCTCCCAAAGGTGCTGCCAGGCGAGAAGGTTCTGGCAGCTGAAAAGGTAGGTCATTGGGTCTGTTTACGAAAGGACTGACCCCTGCCCTCACTCGAAGACTGTGCAGGAGAACTCCCTGTTCTAGGCCTGAAAGAGCCCTGACCTCTGCCCTGCCACGTCTAGATCTACCCCTAGACTGGGAATCATAAGAAGGATCGTCCACCCCTTAGTAGGCCAATTTCTACTAAACTTTGGAGGCTGAACCTGCAAAAAATCTTTAACAGTCTGCATAGACTTAGCCTTGTCTTCCATTTTCTTTAAAACTGCCTCAACAGGAGAACCAAACAAGACATCAGATTGCAAAGGTGCATCCAAAATCCTAGTTTTAACATGGTCAGATAAATTTTGATCCCTCAGCCAGGCATGCCTGCGAAGAACTGACCCAGTGGCAGCCACCCTAGACGAGGCCTGTACAGCATCAAAACCACATTGCAAAGAATGCTTACCCACCTGTTCAGAAACATGCACTAAATCTTGCAACTCTTTACAGTCAATACCTTCCGCCAGAGCATCAACCTTAGATTTCAACTGAGAAAGGAGATAATTTTGATATTTCAACATGTGAAACTGGCAATTCAAAGCTCTCATGGCTAGAGTGGAAGAAGTATAAACTTTCTTTCCCCATCTATCCAAGGCCCTGGCCTCTTTATCTGCAGGAACCGGATTCTTGACAACAGAAGCCTTAACACCCTTAGGCCCCTAACAGTTTCTGGGTCTGCCCTAGGACTCTTAAAAAGATACTTATGAGCTTCAGGCACCCTGTAATACCTATCTGGTTTAACAGGAGCAGGAGGCAAAGAATCAGGATTAAGAGAAGCCTCTGCAAACACATCTTCCACCACATTCAGAACAGGAGGTATAGCTAAAGGCCTATGCTGGGGTAAAAAGAAAAATTCCCTAAGCCTTTTCCTGGAATCAGAGAAATCCTGACCTTCCCATTTAAAATGCTCTCTCGTGGAGTGAAGGGTCTCTGAAAAAGAAAAATCCTCAGGAGGAGAAGCAGAAGGAGTAGAATCATCCACATCAGAATCAGAATAATGAGAATACTCCTGCAAGTCTTCAGCCAAAGACTCAGACACATCCGAAGCCTGCTCATAATCCCCAACACAGGTTCCATCCTAGGCCTCTTATCAGGAGGGGCATAGAGCCTCTAATTAAAGTAATTAAATCTTCTGCCATTTTAAGCATGTGCTTCTTGGGCACAGAACCTGAAGAACTAGGAGGACCACAGAAGCAAAACTAGACCTGCCTCTAGGAGAAGCCTTGGAAGCAGAAGAGAGGGCCTAGACACCTTAGGAAGGGAGGGAGTACAGTTATCTGAGAAGCCCCTACAGCCTGACCTGCCTCCTGGGAGGCCACATCCTGTAAAACAAAGTTTCTCCCTGGGACTCCAGAGAGGCCTCCGTCGAACCACCGGTTCCACTGACGCCTCTAAAGAACCGGCGTCTGGTTGGACGACTCCTCTAACCTAGGTTTAACTGCCTTGTCCTTGCGCTTTGAGGAAGCCGGCGGAGCATCCGGCGGCATATTGTAATTGCACCGCTTCCCAAAGACCAACCTGGCACAATCCAACCTTCTTTATAGTGCGTTTATTGAACCTAGCACAAAAGCGACACCCAACAAAGTGCTCAGGTCCCAAACAAGGTATACACAAATTATGGTAATCCCTATGCGGTATCTGTTTCCCACAAGAAATACAGTTATTCACTTTTCTGACATCCGGTAAACCACTGAGGCAAGAAAAAACAAAATATTCCCCAACGGGTACTTAACCAACTCTGACTTCGGTCTGAAACTCGAATTGAAATATTTCAGAACGCCGAACGGCACTTGCAACACTGCTTCTGCATCGGACCATGCGGCAAAAAAGACTGAGGATATGACGTCGGTCATGCGCATTTGTACCCTGCCGTTCTGATGTCAGTCAAATGCGCCTTGACCGACGTCAGCCTTATACTCTGATATTCGGGCCGACCGAGGGACAGCGGACTACCCAAGTGTTAGGACTGCAGCAATGTGAGATGAAGAACATCAGAAGTAGGCTGAAGGAGAAGACCCTTTAGAATTATCTTGTTGCAGCGTTCCACAAGAGCACGGGCACTAAAACACGCACAAATATCGCAAGTCACATCCAAATGCCTAGGCCCTAACGCACTCCCTGTGGGCATCAGACTGAGGAATCTTGTGCCCATAGGAAGTGAATTTTTTTAACTTAACTGGCTTGTCTGGTTTATCAGCCATAATCAGGATCTACAACTAAAACAATTTTCTGAGGCAAGAGAGAGAGTCTTTTTTTTTTTGTATTTAGTAGAAAAGGGTACAGGAAAGAAACTGCCAGCAATGGTAGGGAAAGATATACCCAAAGATATAACAGGAGCTAACTACCTGAACAGAGAAACTCAAAACCCGAAAATAATAAAAAAAAATTGTAGAAGGTTAAGGAAGGGTGATAGACTACAAAAAAAGTGTCAGAAAATGATATTAAAATTAGTTTTAAATTACTCACGACCCACAAGGAGCTACAAGAGAAAAGAATCACAGTTTGCTAGAAGTGTGTCAAACGAAATCTGAGGTAATTTGGATGAGAGGGGCGTACGGGAGGAGCTCGACAGCAAGATCCTAAGCTATAAAAAAGTGGCAGAGTTGGATCAGTGTTTTCAGATCCGAACCCACAGGTTACAGGAACGAATGAAAATGACAACATTAGTGCTCTTTCTAACTCCTGGACAAAATATTAACTGATATACCTATTCATTCAAGACTACAGAGTATTTTTAATTATGTTTTTTGATAACACACTAATGTATACACAAACTAATGTATAGGGATTTTGAAAATGACAAATTACTGAAGAACATAATATTCAAGTTGGTTGTGCAAACTCCATACATGTAATACTTATTATAACAGTGAAGAGGTGCACATATTAGTTACCAGTCAAACATTTGTTCAGTCTTGAATGGAGGGGTTTAAACCACACCACTGCTAAGCCTGATTCTTACACCACTGAGCATCCAAATATGTGAAAAACATGGGCTATGGTGCTATGATCCTTTGCATTGCTCCAAATAGATCAGATGGCTGCGAGTGGGATTGTTTCCTTATCACACCATTGGTGCCCACAGGCAAAAAAGTATGTATAAATCTAATTCACTAACCATTTCATCAAACAGTCTCAAAACAGCATACATCAAATGTGTACTACAGTCAAAAGTATGGCCTTCCAAGATCTACAACCAAACTAGGATTACACAGTTACAAAATAATATGCTGAGTCTTTGGCCTAACAAAGTCTCTTTCTCACCACTCTATTTGAACATCACTGTCTTCCATTCCCACCTACCCATAACTGCGTTTCAAACTAATTAATTAAAAAAAAAAAACATATAATTCTCAGAGAACTCGCATATATAAATGTGCATGCCTACATGCATGCAAAATTCAAAGGGAATTCACAAACATCAGTGTGTAAGCACACACACACACACACACACACACACACACACGCACACACGCACACACGCACACACGCACACACTCCAGTTACCTGTGCCACTAGGAACCAACAAACTAGTTACCTGTGCCATTCTATTTACTTATTTGAACATATTTTAATTTGTTAACCAGGCACTAATCAATTCTGACCAATTTCAGTCTCATCCCAGGATAAAAAACTTACCAGACATACAAAACAGACAAGAGTGCAATAACACATAAGTGACATTAAAATAGTACAATTGTAGAACAGTGCTGTGGATACACAGTAAATCCAAAGTACTAATTTCCAATATGTACAAAAGCTTAAAAATGTTTAGTGTAGAGTAAATTACAGATGTGAAAAAGAGCAAAGTATCTTAGTGATCTAGAGTGGAAGAGAGTTAAAGTACGCTTAACTGATGTGAACTGTGGGGTAACAAGTACATTCTGCTTATTTAACTAAAAAAGAAGTTATGTACTCACCATAACGTTCCATCTGAGTAGGTACTTCATTTGTCTGCAACCTGTGGGTATCGGATCCGACTTCGGATCCGAGCCGGCATCTTACCAAGCTCCAAGATCCGAGCTCCTAGCTCCTCCCCCCTACCCATAATCCCCTGCTACCAACCACATTACCTCAGATCGTTTTTTTTTTGCCTTACCAACCTGTAAACATGAACAATCAACTGCAAAGGTGATCAGAAAATCCCGAAAGGTTCGGGGGATGGCAGGGGGGGTCGGTTGCAGACAAATGAAGTACCTACTCAGATGGAACGTTATGGTGAGTACATAACTTCTTTATCTGAAGTAGTTACTTCATTTGATTTGCAACAACCTGTGGGACAGAGTCCCCAGCTACTTATAAGAACCTGGGTGGTCCTTACGGAAGGATATTCCGAAGCACCGCGGAGCCAAAAGAAGCCCTACTTCTCGAAATCACATCTAATTTATAATGAGAAATGAACGTATGAGAAGAGGACCAAGTAGCCGCTGAACATATGTCGTCCACTGGAACCCTAGACCAGAAGGCTGTTGAAGTGGCTACAGATCTTGTAGAATGAGCACGAATATTAACCGGGGCTGGTTTGCCAGACGATATATACCCCCTGAATAATACACTGACGAATCCAATTTGCCACAGTAACTTTGGAAATGGCTTTACCCATGGCTGATTTTGCATACGAGACAAATAACCGGTCCGACCTGCGAAACTCTCTAGTCCTATGCAAGTAGAAATGCAGCTGCCTGTGTACATCCAATTTCTGTAATGCGTATTCTCCCTTGTTCTGAAACGTGGGAAAAAACACAGGTAAATTTATTGATTGATTTATATTTGCTTCTGAAGCAACCTTAGGCAAGAAAGACGGGTTAGTCCTGAGGGACACTCTATTTTGTGAAGGATAAGGTAAGGAGGCTTCATACACAAGGCTTGTAATTCTGAAACCCTTTTGGCCAAAGTAATGGCCACTAAAAAGGATGTTTTCCATGACAAGAACTTCAACGGGATTGAGGCTGCAGGTTCGAAAGGTGGACTTGTTAAGGCTTACAAGACTAGAGTGAGGTCCCATGGGGGAACCACAGACTTTATTGGTGGATTTAGAAGGAAGATGTCTCGTAAGAAGGTTTTGCACAACTTTGTAGATGCTAAGGAACCTATGCCATCACCCACATGAAAATGGGAGATGGCCGCCAATTGTACCTTAACCGTAGAAGCGCTTGCTCCCTGATGAAAGATTAATGAGAGGAAGTCTAGGATGGTCGGGATAGGGACAGTAAATGGGTCCAAGCCCTTATCTTCTGCCCAAATGGAAAAACGTTTCCACTTACTGTTGTAAAGTTTTCTGGTAGATGGCTTATGAGCCGCAACCAGAATGGCCTTAACGGGAGATGAGATACCAGGAGTCCTAGCCATTAATGGAACTGGATCAGCCAAGCCGCAAGCTTGAGGCTGACCAGGTTGGGCGCTGGTCAATCCGCGGGATGAGAAATCAGTTCTGGACTGGGAACCAGAATCCACGGAGGAGCCACACTGTGAGACCGCAGAAAGGGGAACCAGCTGCCGTGGCCAGAATGGGGCTATGAGGATAACTCTGCTCCCTAACAGACAGGCTTTCTGAATGAACTTCATCATGAGAGGAAGGGGAGGATAAGCGTAAAGGAGCCCGGGAGACCAAGCATGGACCAGAGCATCTCTGGGGGTTTCCCCTCTGGGGGGAATTATTGCGAAGTACTCGCTGCATTTTGTGTTTAAAGGAGAAGCAAAAAGATTGCAGCGAGGCTGACCCCATTTGTGGAAGATCCGTTTTGCAACAGATGGATTCAGAGACCACTCGTATGGAGTGAGGAGCACCCGACTTAGCTTGTCCGCTAATATGTTGGATCGTCCCGGGATGTGCGTTGCTACCAGAAAGCGGTTGGTGGAGATCGCCCATTCCCAAACTCTCACGGCCTCTCGACACAAGGGGTAAGATCTGGTTCCTCCCTGTTTGTTTATGTACCAGACTACAGACATGTTGTCCGTCTGGATCGCAACAGTCCCTAGGGGAAGAAGGTTGTGGAGGGCTTGCAATGCCAAAAGCACCGCCCTCATCTCTAGGACATTGATATGCAATGCAGTCTCTAGGGGAGTCCACGTGCCTTGAACGGATCTGCCTGAACAATGCCCCCCCCACCCGAGGCGAGAAGCGTCCGTGGTCAACGTGGCTTCGACCGGGGAGATCACAAAGGGCTTCCCTTCTCCGAGTTCCCGCGCATGCAACCACCAAATAATGGAGTCCCTGCAAACTCTGCTCAGCGGTATGGGCGTGTTCAACGGGTGGAGCAAGAGGGACCATTGGACTTGAAGGGTCCATTGCAATATCCGCATTCGCAGGCGGGCATGGAGGGAAAGACCGATCGCGGCTGCCATAGACCCTAGTGCCCTCAGGACTAACTCCGCTGGAGGAGAAGGATTCCGTAGAAGGGCTAACACCCGATAAGACAAGCTGTTCAGTCTGATTGATGTTAGGGTAGCTCGAGAGATTTGGGTATCCAACCTGGCCCCTATGAATTCCAGGGCTTGAGTGGGGCACAGGCAGGACTTCTGCAGGTTTACTGAAATGCCTAGGTTGTGGGCTAGAGTCAGTGTGTAATGTCTCGCTACTGAGAGCTGATGCCTGTTGGTTGTGGTAAGGAGCCAGTCGTCTAGGTACGGGAAGACCTGAATGCCCTGAAGTCTCAGGTGGGCAGCAACCACCGCCATGACTTTGGTGAACACTCTGGGGGCTGAAGTGAGGCCGAATGGAAGAACCTTGAATTGATAATGACTGGCTCCGAGCCGGAAGCGGTGAAACCTCCTGGATTGTCTGTCCATTAAAATGTGGTAGTACGCATCCTTGAGGTCTATGGAGCACATCCAGTTGTTCTCCCACAAAAGGGGGAGGATAGATTGAAGAGTGACCATCCGGAACTTTTCTTTGGGTATAAACAGGTTCAGAGCGGAAAGGTCTAAGATGGGTCTGAGGACCCCGTTTTCTTTGGCACCAAAAAGAACCTTGAGTAATAACCCAATCCGGACTGATCTGGGGGGACGGGCTGTATGGCTCTTTTTCTTATAAAACATAAAAAACGTACAATAAGCTGGTTGCATAAGTGTGCACACCCTTAAACTAATACTTTGTTGAAGCACCTTTTGATTTAATTACATCAGATTTTTCTTCACAACAGCCTATTTTTGTACAACTGGTTATGTCCCTCTCTCCTGAATGCAACAGTCTTGACCACTGCATATTTAAAATCTTTACCTGCATTGTCTTAGCTTCATTTACTACTTAAGTGTCTTAGTTTTTGACTTCTAAAATTATGTGGCTGAAATATTTATTACTGTATTATTTACTGTATGAAGAGAGGGCATTTACCACTATAAGTCAGGCTGTTTAAAAGCACAGTACCATTTTGTACTTATTATTTTAATTGGCAAAGAAAAAGTGATACAATAACTGGCATTAGACCTTCAGCCCACTAATCTACAGTGGCAGTAGTACCATCTTGCTGGAATGAAAATTGTGGGGAGCCATATAATTCTAACAGTCATCTAGGGATGTAAATATGTTCGACAGGCAATTACTGTGGGTAAGGGATGCTGGAGGACACTGTGGTTCAGAGAAAAAGTGATGAGAAAGGGCTGAGATGCTAGACCAAAGACTCTGCTCTTCTCTGTAAATGGTCACTGTGTAGTCCTGGTCATGATGTGGCTATTGGAAGCCCATACCCAGGGCAGCAGTGCATATTCCTTTATGCTCTTGAGGCAGTAAGGGAGGAGCTCGACAGTAAGATCCTAAGCTATAAAAAAGTGGCAGAGTTGGATCAGTGTTTTCAGATCCGAACCCACAGGTTACAGGAACGAATGAAAATGACAACATTAGTGCTCTTTCTAACTCCTGGACAAAATATTAACTGATATACCTATTCATTCAAGACTACAGAGTATTTTTAATTATGTTTTTTGATAACACACTAATGTATACACACTAATGTACAGGGATTTTGAAAATGACAAATTACTGAAGAACATAATATTCAGGTTGGTTGTGCAAACTCCATACATGTAATACTTATAACAGTGAAGAGGTGCACATACTAGTTACCAGTCAAACATTTGTTCAGTCTTGCAATGGAGGGGTTTAAACCACACCACTGCTAAGTCTGATTCTTACACCATTCAGCATCCAAATATGTGAAAAACATGGGCTATGGTGCTATGATCCTTTGCATTGCTCCAAACAGATCAGATGGCTGCGAGTGGGATTGTTTCCTTATCACACCATTGGTGCCCACAGGCAAAAAAGTATGTATAAATCTAATTCACTAACCATTTCATCAAACAGTCTCAAAACAGCATACATCAAATGTGTACTACAGTCCAAAGTATGGCCTTCCAAGATCTACAACCAAACTAGGATTACACAGTTACAAAACAATATGCTGAGTCTTTGGCCTAACAAAGTCTCTTTCTCACCAGTCTATTTGAACATCACTGTCTTCCATTCTCACCTACCCATAACTGCGTTTCAAACTAATTAATTAAAAAAAAACATATAATTCTCAGAGAACTCACATATATAAATGTGCATGCCTACAATAATGCAAAATTCACAGGGAATTCACAAACATCAGTGTGTAAACACACACACACACAAACACACACACACACCAGTTACCTGTGCCACTAGGAACCAACAAACTAGTTACCTGTGCCACTCTATTTACTTATTTGAACATGTTTTAATTTGTTAACCAGGCACTAATCAATTCTGACCAATTTCAGTCTCATCCCAGGATAAAAAACTGACCAGACATACAAAACAGACAAGAGTGCAATAACACACAAGTGACATTAAAATAGTACAATTGTAGAACAGTGCTGTGGATACACAGTAAATCCAAAGTACTAATTTCCAATATGTACAAAAGCTTAAAAATGTTTAGCATAGAATAAATAACAGATGTGAAAAAGAGCAAATTATCTTAGTGATCTAGAGTGGAAGAGAGTTAAAGTAGGCTTAACTGATGTGACCTGTGGGGTAACAAGTACATTCTGCTTATTTAACTAAATGTGATTTTAGTAGAGAACGGAACATGGAATAACATAATCAGCCTTTAAATTTCAGGTGTGAGGGACTCCCACAGTTTGGGCCCATGAAATGAGAAAGCATGGTCTGAGATAAGTAGCTTGGACTATGGGATTTGTGTTTTATGGCCTGAGTGGCCCATTTATAGCAAAATAAAATAATAAACTAAGTGATAATATGCAGAGTGGACTGGCCAAATTACAGTTGGAAACCAACAGCTTGACAACCTACAGTGCTAAACACACAATAGCAATACATAAATACTAGCCATAAGATCAGAAAAAAATGAATAAATAAAAACTTTACATAGAAATTCATACAGTGATAATACCTATTAATTATGCAAATGTAAAAACATTTTAAAGACAGTGTACTTAAAGGGAAATCTCTAAATTTGTTTATTTGAATTTGTGAGGTGGAGTACTGACTACACCAGCCCAATCTCAGTATTGTCACAGATACAGTGGATATAAAAAGTGTACACACCCCTGTTAAAATGCCATGTTTTTGTGATATAAAAAAATGAGACCACAATAAATCATTTCAAAACTTTTCCCACTTTTAATGTGACCTATAACCTGTACAATTCAATTGCAAAACAAGCAAATCTGTTAGGGGAAAAAATATAAAACATAAAAAACGTACAATAAGCTGGTTGCATAAGTGTGCACACCCTTAAACTAATACTTTATTGAAGCACCTTTTGATTTAATTACATCAGATTTTTCTTCACAACAGCCTATTTTTGTACAACTGGTTGTTATTTCCCTCTCTCCTGAATGCAACAGTCTTGACCACTGCATATTTAAATCTTTACCTGCATTGTCTTCACTTCATTTACTACTCAAGTGTCTTAGTTTTTGACTTCTAAAATTATGTGGCTGAAATATTTATTACTGTATTATTTACTGTATGAAGAGAGGGCATTTACCACTATAAGTCAGGCTGTTTAAAAGCACAGTACCATTTTGTACTTATTATTTTAATTGGCAAAGTCAAAAGTGATACAATAACTGGCATTAGACCTTCAGCCCACTAATCTACAGTGGCAGTAGTACCATCTTGCTGGAATGAAAATTGTGGGGAGCCATATAATTCTAACAGTCATCTAGGGATGTAAATATGTTCGACAGGCAATTACTGTGGGTAAGGGATACTGGAGGACACTGTGGTTCAAAGAGAAAAAGTGGTGAGAAAGGGCTGAGATGCTAGGCCAAAGACTCTGCTCTTCTCTGTAAATTGTCACTGTGTAGTCCTGGTCATGATGTGGCTATTGGAAGCCCATACCCAGGGCAGCAGTGCATATTCCCTTTATGCTCTTGAGGCAAAGGTTGCAGTTGGTAAATTGGGTATCGAATCTGATTTGAGTGCACTATTTTTTCTGCTTAATATCCTAAGCTATGAAATCAGCAGTGAAAAATCAGTGATTTACAATAGAGAAAATGATATGCACCCTCATAATTGGGCTTAAAATAGTGCACCAAAAAAATGACCCTACATTTATTAGTAATTTTATATTGAACTGAAAAAATATGGAACACATTGCATTTGATTTGATTAACATCAGTTAATGACTTTTTTGTTGCTGAGCTTTAATAGATAAGTGCAGCGTGACATTTTTGTTCATTCAGTTTCTCTGGTAACTCCAATGTTTGTCAACGCTGGTGTGTCACCCAAAACGTTGTGGTGTGTCACCTTTGACATGCATGTTATAGGTTTGCCATCACTGTACTAGGCAATCAGTCTGCAGACCATTAGAAGCCTGGTCAATAATCCATATTCAAACCATGCCACCACCTAAAGAAGAACAATACAAGTTAGACAGACAGAATTTGAGACTGCCCATCCAATTATCGAGGTGTACCTTGAAAAGAGCAAGGGTACTACTCTACTTGACATTTAGTGGGAGTTTGTTCCAGAGTTGGGCGACACACTGGGATATGAATCTATCACACCAATGTGTTTCTATCTGTTGATGTTTTGATTTCTTCTTAGTCAAGTCAAGGGAAATACTAAAGAGCAGGAGGCGTATAACAACCCTTTTTACCACATACATATCAGGCCAAAAAAATTGCTCCTTCTCCAAAAGTTCATATTTCTTGATCACAGCATTTGAACTGTGGGTTTATACAAATCTGCCAAAATTATAACTGTGGTTGGATTATATAAGGAATTCTAAACTATCTCACTTGGCCAAAAGAAAAGTCATAACACCCTCAACACACAAAGGCTTAGATTTGACATGTTTGCCTAAATTCAGGAAGTCTGTTGCAATACAGTATTCCTAAGCAATTCTTACCACACACCCATTACAAGAACTGTCTGAAATAGTTAATATTATTATTCAAAACAAAAAACATTAAATAATGAGAATCGTTTGGTATCCAAGGGGTTTAGAAAGGTGACAGGATGGATAACAAAAGTGTTTAAGGGAAAGCTACGTCTCACTTTTTTGGAAACTGAATTTGGTGCAGTCCAGACAAAGAATTATCAGCAGAGTACTATTTGGAGTAATTTGTTAAGAATTACTGATTATGTAGCAAAATATAACAGAGGAGTAGGAGCTGGTGGGCCTGTCTCCCAAATGGATTAGATTATTGTCACATGCTTTGAAAGTGTCTTGCAAGTCAATAGTTTTGTACCAAAGTCACCTCAGTGGCATCTAAAGCTTTGGGTTGCCATGTTCGGATAACAAAAGTATGCAGGTTTCCTGGCTTTAGGAATAAACATACAAAAAAATACAAACTAGATAATCATAAGATACATTGTATCATTAACAGCAAGGTACGGCCGTGGGTGCTCCCCATCGCACCCATGTATGCTAACATCATGGTGGACCTTTTGGAATATAAATATCTGTACAAGAACACATTTTTCAATACATATGTTTGCCAAATTATAGATACATAGATGATTTTATATTTTTATGTAAAGGAAGTAAAAATGAGACTGATAAATTTATAGATGGAATAAATAATAACAGATTTGGCCTGACATTTGAAACATCAGCTTGTGGTGAACAAGTAGTGTCTTTGGATTTATGTTTAGTACTGAGTAGCATACACACTAATACAATACATAGGAAATTTGGAGATGCTAATCATTTTCTCCATGGTACCAGCTTCCATACAGGAACAAATGTTATCAGTATTGAACTGTTCCTTGATTTTTTCAGAAAATCTTCTATTTCTTATAAGACAGTAAGCAGATTGCTAAACTTTAATCCGAGGTAAACTAAATTTTTAGAATTTAATAACTGAAAACAGGAGTGAATGTGTGAAAACTACTGATGACCTAATAACAGCTAGCCAATGCAAACAATGTCAGCCACAACCTAAAGTAATGAGAGCCAAATCCCTACAGGACAGAGCAAAGAAATCGTGGAATTTAAATGGGCTGCATCCATTAAGCAATGAAAGGATGAATTATAAAACAGGATTGTCTACTATGCATTTACTTCTAAACACTGTCAGCAAAATAAGCCAACCTTGACTGCAGCACACAACTCTCAAGAAACACACGCAAAGCAACTGGAAAGACAGGCTAGAAAGTGACAAGTGAAACATGAGCATGGTTACAGTCTACAAAAGAAGAATGACTGGAAATACATGAGAAATGGAGGAGATCAGTAAAGCAATGAACAGTGGGACTGTTTAAGGACAAAAAAAACTTTACTTATCCTCCCATCTCACTTTATTTATATAATCAACAAATAACCTTCCATACAGTTGCATGTCATAAAAACAGGACAAAAGGCATATCCACATGTTGCACAAATAAAGAAGGTAAACTGGAAGCTGAACAATGTTAATTATTATTTATAAAATTTTATTTTTATGCTGTTTTCAAGTCTTACAAGCTAACTAACTGAGTAATGGATTAATGAATGAATGTCTCCAATTATATGGTGTCTCTCCTTTGTACTTTAATCTAAACACAAAAAATGTGCCTTGCAGTATCCGACCTACTAATCAGGAAGATATCTGTGATGTGTCCGCATGAAACAACTAATATAAATTTCTTAGTTCTTCACCACAACATCATACTTCTTCTGACCATGCTTTCAGGATTAACTTAAACTATGAAACTTCATTTGCAAAGCATCAAAAGTCGAAAGTGAATGCATCATATAGAAAGCAAAGGCTGCAGATCCAAAACTGAATGTTTGACAGAGGAGATAATGCAACAAGCACAGCCAAACACAAAAAAAGAAATGAGGAAAAATGTTTTACCACTTCTATTCCAAGTATGTTGAAAGACAAATAACTCTTCACAAACAATACTGTATATAATGCAATTCTTAAGAAACAGTCTGCCATACAGCAAGTGTAAATACATTTAATTCTAATTGTGTAGCAAAAGTTTCAGCAAACATCATACAGAGTTAGAAAATGAAGTGATAAAAAATTCAATTAAATCAAACTGCTAATTGCAAGTACAGCAAACTGTGAAAAAAAGAAGTTATGTACTCAGTATAACATTCCATGTTTGTTGTCCATAATCTCGCCCTCATTCTTGATGGTTGGGTTCGGAACAGAGCATCGGTTCCGACTCGGCCCGCGTACTAAAGTTCGAGAGCTTTCACTGGCTCAGAGTTATACCCTATCCCCAAGATGCCTAGCGACTGTTACCCAGATCTCATTTGAGAGAAACTAATCACTAGAGTATGCAACCCAGCATAATAACTACAACAGATCCTCTACCCATAATTCCTAAGGCATGACATGAATCAGGAAACTTGCAGCCAATTCCAGAAAAATTCTCCTCTATCCTCCAGGAAGGGGGAAAGAGGGTGGGATGCAAGAATGAAGGCGAGAATATAGACAACACACATGGAGCGTTATGGTAAGTACATAACTATGTTATGTTGTCCTATCTTGCCTTCATTCTTGATGGTTGGGACAGTGTCCCCAGCACCTTCTTTCTCGGGTGGCTCAAGGAAATAAACTCTTCAGAACAGTGGAACCAAAGGATGCCCTGTTCCGGGAGGCCACATCTACTTTGTAATGACTGATAATGGTATGAGGGTTAACCCATGTAGCTGCAGCACAAATTGAATCCAAAGGTAGCCTGGCTTGAAAGGCAGTGGAAGTCAACATAGCTCTAGTTGAATGACCTCTAATTTCTTCCTGGCAGCTGTTTATGCTGAGAGTTATAGACATAAGTAATAGTGTCTGTAAGTCATTTTGACAAGGTGACTTTTGAAACTGAAGTTCCTTTTCTGTTTTCTGAGAATGAAACAAACGGTCAAATTTTCTAAATTCCTTTGTCCTAAGCAAAAACGTAACTGCCTATGGACATCCAATTGGTGAAGCTTGTATTCTGCCCTGTTGCCATGATTGGGGAAAAATACAGGTAGCTCAACAGACTGACTTACACTGGCCTCAGAACATACTTCGGCCAGAAAGGAAGGATTTGTCCTGACAGAGACTCTGTCTTTGTGAAAAATCAAATAGGGAGGATGGATAGACAGAGCTTGCAGTTCTGAAACCCTGCTAGTGGAAGTAATGGCGGTTAGAAAGATTATCTGCAAAGATAAGAACTTTAGTGGGCAACAGGAGGCTAACACCAAATTTAGATCCCAAGGAGGTGGTGGTTCTCTTATGAGAGGTCTTAAAAGGAATGTAGCCCTCAGAAAGGCTTTGCATAATCTGTGGGACATTATATTAGATCCCATGTCTCTTACGTAGTAGTTTGACATGGCAGGTAGTTGTACTAGTACTGTGGCTGCCACTGCACCCCAATTAAAGGTTTCTGTTAAAAAAATCAGAATTACTGATATAGGGGCTGTAAAGGGGTCTATATGGTTCTTGTCAGCCCAACAAGAAAATATCTTCCATTTGCTTGCATAAAGTTTCCTAGTTGTATTCTTGTGAGAAGAAAACAGAATGTGTCACACTGCTGGGGATAATTCTGGAAGCCTGGCTAAGATTGGAAGTGGAGTATCCAAGCTGTCAGCTTGAGGTTTTGAAGAGAGGGGCGGAGCATTTCTGACTGATGAGTCAGAAGATCCGGTACTGGGTCCAGGATCCAAAGCTCCTCCTGAAGATGGGTCAAGAAAGGGGAACCATATCTGATGAGGCCAGTAAGGAGCAATGAGAATCAGCTTGCAACTCAATGATCTGGCTTTCTGGAGAACTTTGGGTAATAATAGAAATGGGGGAAATGCGTAAAGAAGTCCCGGGGGCCAATAGTGAACAAGTGCATCCCTGGGTGACTCCCCCAGAGGGGGGATTAGAGCAAAGTAGTTGCCGTATTTGGAGTTGATGGACATGGCAAAGAGGTCATGGCAAGGCTGGCCCCATTTGCAAAAAATTCGGTTTGCAATTTCCTGTTTGAGGGACCACTCATGAGGCATAAGAATTGCAATGCTTAGCCGGTTCGCTATCACAATGGATTTCCCCTGGATGTGCGTTACAACCAGAAAACGTTGAGAAGATATAGCCCATTGCCATACTCTTTGCGCCTCTCGACAGAAGGGGTAGGATCTGGTTCCGCCTTGTTTGTTAATGTACCATACCACGGACATATTGTCTGTTGGAATCGCAATTATGCCTGTTGGAAGAGAGCTCTGGAATGCTTGCAATGCCAGAAGCACAGCTCTCATCTCTAGGACATTGATGTGCAAGTGGTACTCATGTTCCTGCCAAGTCTCTTGGACAGTCGTTTCAGATAATGCACCCCATCCTCAGGTGAGCCGTGACTACTGCCATGCAATTGGTAAACACTCTGGGGACTGTAGTGAGACCAAAGGGCAGAGCTCTGAATTGGTAATGACTGGCTCCTAGCCGGAAGCGTAGACATCTCCTGGATCGCCTGTCCATCTTTATATGGTAGTATGCATCCTGAAGATCTATGGAACACATCCAATTGTCCTGTCTCAGAAAAGGGAATATAGACTGCAGTGTCACCATCTGGAACTTCGCTTTCTTTACAGACTTGTTCAGTTTGCAGAAATCCAAGATTGGCCTCCAGTCCCCTGTCTTCTTTGGAATTAAAAAGTACCTTGAGTAAATTCCGGATCCAATTTGGTCTGCAGGAACTTCTTGGATGGCTCTTTTTTCTAGCAACCTTTGGATTTCTAGAGTTGCTTGATCCCTTTGACCAGGTGGAATGTCTGGCATTGATCTTGTTGGAGGGGGTGGAGAAGAGAAGGGTATGATGTATCCCCTGGATATGATCGACTGTACCCAGTTGTCTTGAGTGGTGTTGAGCCAGGCCTTTGGGTACAGTGATAATCTGCCCCCGACTGCCTCCAGAGGTGGACAACTGAGCCTCCTTTCAGGAGTGCTGGGAGGGCCTGCCAGAAAACATATCTCTGTTGACCTGGTTCTACGCACCCCCTTTGCCATGAGCGCGGCATCTTCTACTATTTCCACCTCTGCCCCTGGGGGAAAACTCACCACATGCATCCGGCAAAGCTCTTTGGGATTTCCAGAACCAAATTTTTCCACACTTCTGGCCTTTGGGATAAGGCCTGGTAGGGGTGGAAAAACGTACTCCCACTGGAGACAGAGTTTTGCCATCTTGTTCGCACCTGGTAAGAGTCTCTTTAACCTTTAGCCCGAACAAAGAAGAGCCGTTTAAAGGGGCATCTATAAAGAAAGACTTAAAGGGTTCAGCAAACTCGCAAAGGCAGATCCAGGAATACCTCTTCAGAGCTGTTCCTGTGCCTGCTGCCCTACTCAGTCCATCAGCTCTGTAGGAGATGAGGAGCATGGAGAAGTTTACTACAGAGTTTAGAGTCAAAAGCTGAGAGTTTACTTTGTCCAGCACCCCTGCTGCTGTAGCAGCCTGGAGGGTATCTCCTAGCTCTTATAGGAGATCACTCTGAAGTCGGGTAAAATGGGATAAATAGTTCATCGACTGAAGAGTAAAGGCTGCTGAAGAGAACATATGCTTCCCGTATCCGTCCATCGTTCGAGACTCTTTACTCGGCGGATGGACAGATGAAGAAGTTTCAGCTAATTCCTTCTTGGTGGCTGCCGCCACAACCACATCTTCTGCTGGGACACCTTTGGTCAAGAATTGCTTATCATCCGGGGCATTAATAAACTTGTTGTGCCTCCTCAGAAAGTACAGTTTTGTACCTACCATAAATACCCTGGGTAGATGTTAGAAGAGAGTGTCTCCCCATTGGAACAGTCCTTAGCATTGGTACGCTTGTGCTGGAGAGATGATGTTGAGGTTAACACTGGCCTTTCAGGGGAAGAGCAGCCGCCAGCGGAGGGTGGAGTCTCGGGAGAGAGAGAGCACTCATCATCACCTCGAACTTACCCTGGTCTGTCTTAGGAGCTCCCGGAGCCCAGGAACCGAATACCAAGTATGATGGCTCGAGGCTGATATGGTCACCGAACTCACCTGTGCCGGCCTCCAAAGTGGAAAAGTCAGGTACTGACTCCGCATGAGCTGACGGCTCAGATCCTCAGTCAACATCGATGAGATCAGAGCAGAGGCGAAAACCAGACACCAGGATGGCTTTCCGGATTGACGGGACACAACCACCACAAGGATCTGGCTTGGCTACAAAACCATCTGAGAGAGACGCAGACGAGGAAATGGCAAATAAAGTAGATTTAGGTACAGCTCCACGCCCTTCTGCTGTCGATAACATTTTTTTCTTCTAGGTTTCTACCTCCTAACCACCCAAAATCCACATTACAGAATGTACATTACAGAAATATGTACAATATATACAAGAATATATACAAAAATATAAGCTTATAATGTGTGACATACAAACAGGGTACAAGTACAAATAAACAAACAGGAGGTAAGGAAGGGAGAGAGGTAAATGCAGACACAGCAATGGGAGAAAAGATCCTGCATCCAGTAAAATTAAAGAACAGGAACACAGAAGAGAAAAACAGACAGAAAAAAAGAAAAGAAAAGGAGAGAGAGAAGATTCAAAAGAAAGATAAAATGAGATACAGAGAGAGAGAAAGAAATAAGGTAGGTACAAAAAGAAAAGGATGTTCTTGAGACAGTGGACAGTAAGCAAGGACCATACCAGGAATCTCAGAAAGCAGAGTAAGAAGGCATTCCAAGTATAAAATGAAGGGCTGACAATAAGCTACATAAAAGACTAGGAGGAAAGCATTCAAAACTTAGAGTAGATAGGAAGGTGATAATGCTTCAGCACAGTATGAATTATGAAAATAAAGAATTGGCTGCTTCCAAAATATCCTTGGAGTCATCACAGTGATTTATGAATATCTGAGTCAGACCTCTCAACTGGAATGGAGGAATAATTACTGTTCAGCTGGAATCTCCTTGCCATGATGGGAATAACAAAAGCAATGCAAAAGCCAATCCACCTAGAAATAGTTTGTTTGACACAGGCTTGCCCTGTGAACTCAAAGCAAAGAAACAAACAACTGCTGAGACTGCCTGAAATCCTTAGTCCTGCTTAAATAATAACGCAATTGCCTGTGTACATCTAAAGTGTGCAAAATCTTTTCCCCTTTATTTTGGGGTCTGCATAAAAGTAGGCAAATGAATAGTTTGGTTTAAAGCCACACTAGAAACCACCTTAGGCATAAAGGAAGGATTAGTAGTAATGATACCCTATCCTTATGGAAAATCAAAAGGGCTCTACTGCCATAAGGGCCTGCAACTCAGACACCCTTCTTGCAGAGTAATAGCCAACAGAAAGCAGTCTTCCATGACAAGTATTTCAATTCAGCAGTAGCCGCAGGCTCAAAGGTTGTAGAGTAAGTTTTTCCAACACAAAATTGAGATCCCAAGCAGGAGTAGGAGCTCACGTGGGGGTCTTATATTCTTTGCCCTCTAAGAAACTGCTTGAACAAAGGATGCGAAAACAATGGTGGATCACAATCATAGTGAGCTGAAATTGCTGCAGCATGAATCTTAATGGAAGAGAAGGACAAACCTTTGTCCAATAACTCAGTAAGATATTGAAGAGCCACACTCAAATTAGGCTCAGAAATCTCCAAATTCTTTGCTGTACTCCAAAATAAAATCTCTTCCATTTTTCTCGTACACTTTCCTTGTACTAGGTCTTCTAGCTTCCATAATCACATTTAAAACTTGTTGAGGAAGTTGAGACCTGCTGTGTCAACACAGAATATGCCAGGCTGTTAGATGAAAAGAGTGAAGCTTGACATTGAGCAGATGACCGTCCTTCTGAGATAACAGATGAGGAATCAGAGGTAAAAGGCCATGGAGGCTTCTTTACCAGACTCCGTAGTAGTGGGTACCAGTGTTGCCGAGGCCAATCTGGAGCTATCAAAATCATCCGTGGCCTGTCTTGTCTGACCTTTAATAGTACCTTTGGAAGAAGAGGTAGAGGTGGAAAGGCATACACATGAAGGTTTTTCCAACTGAAGACAGAGCATCCACTTTCCAAGCTGTGTGATGAAACCCCTTTGTGCAATACTTTGGCAACTGGTGGTTTAGTGGAGAAGCGAACAGATCTATGTCTGGAGTTCCCCATGACACTGTCAATCTCTGAAATACATGAAGATCCAGTTTCCACTCGTGGGGATCCATGATTTGTCTGCTTAACACATCTGCTAAGGAGTTCTGTGCTCCTGGCAGAAACCTTGCCTGAAGAGTAAGTTGCAAGCTTGGCGCAGTCTCCCATAAAATCATTGCTTGCCTGCATAGAGGATAAGAATGTGTTCCCCCTTGCTTGTTGATGTACCACATGACAGTTGTGTTGTCTGTTAGAATCAACACCTGCCCTGGAAAAGTAACTCCTTGAAAGCCATTAATGCAAACTGGACTGCTAACATCTCCTTCATGTTGATATGTAGATGCTGTAGTCTGGCAGGCCACTTGTCTTGTATCCACTTTCCATTTAGATGAGCTCCCCAAGCAATGTCGAGGCATCTGTCGTTAAAATCTGACTCGCCTCTGGCCGGGTCACAGAGAGTCCCTTGTTTAGGTGACATTCCTGAGCCCACCACAAAAATTCTTTTGAAGGCAAGGTATTATGTGAATGACAGTGTCCAAATCCTGGCAGTGCTGTGTCCATACATTTTGAGATACCACTGTAGCTTCCTCATATGCAGTTTGGCATTGGGAAGCACCAGAATACAAGATGCCATGAACCCTAATGCTTGAAGGACTGTCCTTGCAGTCAGCACGACTGATGAGATAGTTGATGGAAGTAAAGTGATAGACTCTTTTGTTTGTCCGGGGTTAAAAGGCCATCTGGGCTGCTGTATTCAGTCTCACACCCAGAAAGCACATGTCTTGAGAGGGTACTAGACTGGACTTTATTTCGTTCACAGAATACCCTAGGCATCTTAGCACTGCTATAACATATTCCAGATGCTGTAGAAGGTCTTCCTTTTCTTGAGCCAGAATCAGGCAGTCGTCCAAGTAAGGATAGATTTGAATTCCTTGAAGCCTGAAGTAAGCTATCACTGGAGCCAGAACCTTTGTGAATACTCTGAGCAGTAGATAAGCCAAAGGGCAATGCAGAGAACTGATAATGAGAATTTCCAGCTCGAAACCGCAGATACTTCCTGCAACTTAGCCTTATAGGCACATGAAGGTAAGCTTCCTTGAGATCTAAAGTTACCATCCAGTGATCTTTGCCCAGCAGAGGTAAAAGCTGTTGTAACGTCAACATCTTGAACTTGGGAATGTCCAGAAAAGTGTTGAGGAGAGATAAATCCAAAATTGGTCTCCACGTGTTCCCCTTCTTTGGTACTAGGAACAGGCGAGAATAAAATCCTAGGCCCCTTTCTGATACAGGGACTGGCTGAATGGCCCCCATCTGGAGTAACTGAGAAACTTGCTTGTGAGCCTCTTTTCTTTGTGGAGGAGGAACGTCTGGCATGCCTTTGAAAGGGGGCATTGTATGGAAATAAAATCTGTAACCGTGGTGAATGATATCCAACACCCATTTGTCTTGAGTAATTCCCCTTAGCAGGCCAATTTCTACTAAACTTCGGTGGCTGCACCTGCAAAAAATCTTTAACAGTTTGCATAGACTTAGCTTTGTCCTCCATTTTCTTTAAAACTGCTTCCACAGGCGATCCAAACAACACATCAGACTGTAAAGGAGCATCCAAAATCCTTGTCTTAACATGCTCAGCTAAATTCTGATCCCTCAACCAGGCATGCCTGCGAAGAACAGAACTAGTAGCAGCCACCCTCGAGGAGGCCTGTACAGCATCAAAACCACATTGCAAAGAATGCTTACCCACTTGTTCAGACACATGAACCAAATCCAGCAACTCTTTACACTCAATACCTTCCGCCAAAGCATCCACCTTAGATTTTAATTGTGAAAGGAGATAATTCTGATATTTTAGCATGTGAAACTGACAATTCAACGCCTCATGGCTAGAGTGGAAGAAGTATACACTTTCTTTCCCCACCTATCCAAAGCCCTTGCCTCTTTATCAGTGGGAACAGGATTTTTAACCACAGAAGCCTTAACACCTTTAGGCCCTTGAGAAATAGTTTCTGGGTCCGCCCTAGGACTCTTAAACAAATACTTATGAGCTTCGGGCACCCTATAATACCTATCAGGCTTAACAGGAGCAGGAGGCAAAGAGTCAGGGTTCAGGGAAGCCTCTGCAAAACATCTTCCACCACATTCAACACAGGAGGAATAGCTAAGGGCCTATGCTGGGGTAAAACAAGAATTCCCTAAGCCTTTTCCTGAATCAGAGTAATCCTGGCCTTCCCATTTAAAGTGCTCCCTCATGGAATGCAGAGTCTCTGAAAATGAGAAATCCTCAGGAGGAGAAGCTGTAGGAGTGGAATCATCCACATCAGAATCAGAATAAGTAGGATACTCCTGCAAGTCTTCCGCAGAAGACTCTGAAGCCTCTGAACACTGTTCAAAACTATCAAACTCCGGTTCCACCCTAGGCCTCTTATCAGGAGGGGGCATAGAACCTCTAATCATAGTAATCAAATCTTCTGCCATTTTAAGCATATGTTTCTTAGGTACAGAACCCGAAATGCTAGGAGAAGCCCCCACTGAAGCTGAACTTGGCCTACCTCTCAAAGAAGTTTTGGCAACAGAAGGAGAGACTCTAACTACCTTGGGAAGAGAGGGAAGAACAGTTACCTGAGAAGCCCCCTCAGCCTGGCCTACCGCCTGAGAAGGCACATCCTGTAACAGGAAAGTTTCTGCCTGAGACTCCATGGAAACTCCTGGCAAAACCTCTGGCTCCACTGAGCCTTCTAAAGAACCGACGTCCGGGACTGCCGGTTCATCAACCCTAGGCTTCGCTGTTTTGTCCTTGCGCTTCTTGACGGCGGGCGCCGGAGCATCCGACGGCATTTTATAATTGCAACGCTTCCCAAACACTAACCTGGCACAGTCTAACCTCCTCTTAATAGTGCGTTTGTTAAACCTAGCACAAGAGAGGCAACCAACAACGTCGTGCTCAGGCCCTAAACAAGGTATACACAAGGTATGGTAATCCCTATGAGGTATCTGTTTCCCACAAGAAATACAGTTATTCACTTTTTCTGACATCCGGTTAAATACTGAGGCAGAAAAAACCAAAATGTTCCCCAGCGGGTACTTAGCCAACTCTGTTTCGGTCTGAAACTCCGGTTTGAAATATTTCAGAACGCCAACCTGCACTCGCAAAACTGCTTCTGCATCGGACCATGCGGCAGAAAAGACTGAGGATATGACGTGGGTCGTGCGCCTTAGTACCCTGGCGAACTGGTGTCAGTCTAATGCGCCCTGACCGACGTCAGCCTTATACTCTGGTATTCGGGCCGACTGGACGGCGGACTATACCCAATAGTAAGGACTGCAGCAATGGGGAACGAAGAACATCAGGTTCTATGGATCTGGAGAGCCCCATGCCTTACGACTGACTACGCCAAGGAGATAGTCAAAAGGCAGAGACACTCAAGAGGTGGAGGGTCGAGAGCCGAATGCCTCCAGGTATACAAACTCCTCTTCAGAAGGGGAGAGGGTCTTCCAGCCACCTCTCTGCTTCAGGATCTCTAAGATGTCTGAAAAGGAGACATCCTCAGAGGGTGACCGTGGAGACCCTTCAGAATCCTCTAAGTCCATATCCAAAGTGACAGACTCAGGAGAGTCTAGGTGTTTCCTCTTACAGGTCCTCTTCCAAGGGACCTCCTAATGATACCCTGGGGAGGTTTCAGAAGAGAGTGTCTCACCCATTGGAACATCCTGGAGCATTGGCTCTCTACGCTTGTGCTGGAGAGATGATGTTGAGGTTAACACTGGCCCTTTCGGGGGAAGAGCAGCTGAAGCGGAGGGTGGAGCAGTCTCGGGGGAGAGCACACTCATCATCACCTCGAAGGCACCACGATCCTGGCCCGAGGGAGCCTCTGGCTCTGAGGAACCGGGAGGCCTTCCCCACACCAAGGATGATGGCTCAGAGGCTGATATGGGCACCGAACTCACCTGTGCCGAAGCCCCGAGTGGAAAAGTCAGGTCCGACAATGGTCCGATTCGACTCCGCCCCTCCCCCCCAGGAGCTGATGAGGGAGTGTCGGCTCCCAGATCCCTCGATGGAAGACAACATCGATGAGATCAGAGCAGAGGTCGGAACCGAGACACCAGGGATGGTTTTCGGGTCCGACTGTTCCACCACAAGGATCTCCAGGAACTCTGGCTACAAACTCATCTGAGTCAGGCGAGGAATGGCAAATAAAGTAGATTTAGTGGCGAGCTCCACGTCCTGGGCTGGGCTCGATAACATTTTTTCTAGGTTCGGTGTTTGAAGTAACCTCCTAACCACCCAAAATCCACATTACAGAATGTACATTACAGAACTCTAGTAAAATACATATCCAGTAGTTAATGTAACTAAAAGCAATCTACAGCGATAATGTGTGACATACAAACAGGGTACAAGTACAAATGGAAAACAAAACAGGAGGTAAGGAAGGGAGAGAGGTAAATGCAGACACAGAAAAGGGAGAAATAAGATCTTGCATCCAGTAAAATTAAAGAACAGGAACACAGAAGAGAAAAACAGACAGGAAAAAAAGAAAAGAAAAGGAGAGGAAAAGAGAAGATTCAAAGATAAAAATGGCTACACAGAGAAGAAAAGAGAAGAGGCAGAAATAAGGAATGAACAAAAAGAAAAGGATGTTTTGAGACAGGGGACAGTAAGCAAGGGACCATACCAGGAATATCAGAAAGGAGAGTGGTCATGAATGCATTCCGGAGTATAAAATGAAGAATAAGCTACATAAAAGACTAGGAGGAAAGCATTCAAAACTGTAGAGGTACAAGGAATTCAAGCAATCCTTCAGCACAGTTTTGAATTATGAAAATAAAGACTTTCCCATTGGCTGGGCACAACTTGCTCCAGCTTCTGACATAGTCTAAGAAGATGGAGTCATCACAGTGATTTATGAATATCTGAGTCAGACCTCTCAACTGTCCTTATTATGGAGGAATAATTACTGTTCAGGCCTGATTTACCCCTGCACATGAGGTACATATTTTTGTTGGTATGTTCATATTTTCAGGCTTGATTTACCCTTCACACAATTTCTGAATGTTCCTTATCACACATGATGTTCGAAACCGTCTAGTATACATGAAAAAAACACTCTACATACTAGTAGCACCAATAATTTAAAGAAAAACAAATCTTGCAACTCCCCTTTTCAGAGGCAAAAAATAAATGACCTTGTGTGGTACAATTTTGCAATACATAACGCACTTATAATTTTTCCATAATTTTTATCACTTTTTTAAACGTGTGAGTTGTGTCATTTCTTATTCAAATACTATGCTAATTAGGTGTCTAGACGTTTGGCAGGACGTACCTACTTTTCAGGTGCCTTTGTTCCTATTCTCAACATCTACAAGTTGAGAGGTATGATCTAATACATGTGCAAAGGTGACAGTTCAGGACCAGAGAGCACTTGTGAAAATGAACAGTTATAGCTACAGAGAAATTTATGGGCAAATGTACATTGGAAGAATTAAATATTTTTGAGCAGCCAACAACTAAAATTGCAGAGGCAGATACAGCGACAGGATCCCGGAGTTAAAATGCAGACAGTGACAAGATCAAGGCTGGTAACATCAGAACTGGCAAGTGCGATTTTGTAATACTGAAACTCCAAAACAGAGTTGTGGTGCAGGAGAGTTCATGCAATCTGAAGGCTTGTACAGCATTCTGTGCTTTTGATTAATTTATAACTTTAGCACATTCATCTTACTGAAAATCAAGAAAAGAACCACTTCAAGGTCTTTTGTTAACTTCTTTAACTGTTTTTTTCTGGCTAATTTCACAAATTTGCCTCCTGATTTACTAATGAAAAACGCCATACACTGTGTTTTAATACTGCTAAGACATTTAGTTTTTAGACCCAGATACAGAACAAGAAAGGGTTACTACAGTAGAAAGTCTTTTGACAGAAAATACTATTTTTTTTTTTTTAGAAACTATTTTAGCTCCGTTATTCTGAAAGTAAAATATGACTCTAAAAATACATACAGTTGTCAGTGAAATGCTTGACCTGTACTTCTGTTGAAAACCAAGTGGCACAAACCTGAGCACGCTAATAGCTCAATTAGTTCTTCTGGTCATTCCTACCAATATAGGACTACATCTCAAACAGTTTGAAATATTCTAGCAAATTATGGGAAATATGCAAAGATACTAAAGTATACCACACTGTACCTGCATTTCTAGGTTTATAAAAAAGAAACACAGAAACCTTAACATTTATGTTTTGGGCATCAGTGGATTTCTGTTTTATGTCATTAGAACAGGTTTAATTGAAACCAGATTTACTGTTTATGTGCCCTTTACATCAAGTGGGTTCAATATGAAACATAACTTACCTCAAAACCGTACTACCTCCAAATAGGACACAATGGTCAAACAGGTGCAAGTTTCAAAGCCCTTGTACATGAGAATTGGAAGGCTTGCCTTGTCACTACCCCTGCTATTCATTTCAAAACCATTTGATACTCTGATTAGCAATGCACTGTATCAAGAAAATCAGCCACAACATCATAATCCTTACGTATGGTGCTATATGTCATGTTAGTTACAATTTTTTCTACTTACTTTTGTTGACTACTTAATCCACTAGGCCTACAGCTCATTTTCATGGGGGGGAGGGACCTGGAGTAACATAATTAAACTGTGCAAGGCTAGCAAAGCTATAGTAGTTAGTCAAGATCACTACTTTTACTGTTAAAGGACCATGTCATCAGTGTGCAAAATAATCTGAAGGTGGGACCAGAGGGTAGCTTGCTTAAAAATTAAGAAGGGCTAACATTGAGCTACAACACACATTTGACTGAAACATGGCATCTTAAGAGATGGCAGTGTCAATTTTTATTGTATAAGAGCTGTTTGCAAGAAAGTGTTGAAACACTGGATAATTTCTGGGCTAATACAATATCTACTAGGTGGACAACGAGGATAGAATGGTCATCTATGTTGGATGCTCAGGTTAAGCCTTTGCCCATACTAAGGTAGATCCCTCAGTGTCCACAGTGCAGTCACAGTGTTCCTTGCAGACAGTAAGCTATTTGTTGAACAGCAAGTGAAATTTGCAGGTATGTGGAGAGTTGGTTACAGCTTAATTTTGCTGATATTTTTCCAACTGTTGAAGTATAGAGATTGGATGAAGATTAGCACTGTTTATTTTAGGTGCTTTAGATACTGGTCAAACTAGTACGGATTTCTATATGGTAGGCATGGTGTTTTGAAATGAGGCAGAGATTGCATACATAGAGTGTTGGGGAGATAATGCGCTCTCTACGGTAGTAAAGGAACCGTGGGCCAGGGTTGTCTTTCCCCTGTAGAAAAGTCAAGTAGGATCTTCTCGGACAGTGGAATAAACTGCTTGGCCATAACTCCGGTAAAGCAGAAGGGTGGTATGTATTCAGGAGGGTGTAATCTGATTGATGGCTGGTTGTGGGAGTGGATGGTGGGAAGGTTGATGAATTCTTTGAGGAAGTCTGTTGGGGTGAGGTATCGGAGCAGACACTATTATATTTTAGAAAGGATTTCTTTTAGAAAGGCTGCACCCATTAAGTTGTTCACTTCATACCAAAACCATGTAAAGGAGTGATGGAGGGAAATTTCTCTGAGGTAAACACTTTAACCATTATGCCAACTTCCAATCACATTTCTTTTGTTCTAAGGTATTTGTCTGTCTGTAGATTGCCTGTTTGATGACATTAGGTAAGGATGTGCAATGCTTTCTATTATCAGGCATGGGGTTGATTTTTCCCAGGAAGTCTAGTACTTATTCCAGAGTTTTATTACTGTTCTAAAGTTGTTCAGTTAGCCAATCTGTTTTACTTAATTTTAAGATAGTCTGGTTAATGAGGGGAAATAAGCATTTTGGAAGCTATACATGAGTTGTGTCAAATAATTAGCAGAGAATATGGCATTGAGGATCACGGGGGTTCCAGCTGAGGCCAATGTTGTAGGAAGCTTAATGAAGTTGTAAAGTTATTGCGTATTCTTATTCTGAAAGAGCTTAGACTTGGAATGAGGAAGGTCTTTGACAATGCAGTGCCTTGTGTGCATAAAGTTATACAGAAACAAATAAAATAAACAGGTGGTAAAGGCAGATATGGGGGAGATCAAATAGGGCACACCCTTTCAACTGTGGCCCATGATGAGGCTACTTAACAGCTGGTTAGTAGGAGTAAAATAGGAGTTGGAGTCCATATACTGACACAAACAGATGTTATGTCACCTATAACGTTCCATGTAGATGTTCATCTACGCCTTTGTTCTTACACCTGGAGTTCGAGCCGATCCTCGGCTCCGTTAATGCGGCTGCTGCAAGCAAAGCTCTGCATGAGAAGAAGCTCAGGACCCGACCTATCTCCACAATTCCCCTCTGCCTTTTACCTCAGATCGGATTTGCAAACAAACCAGAACTAGCGGGAGTGAACATACAACACACATGCTAAAGCATGGCTGAAAACAGCCGTAACAACTGAGAGAAACAGAAGGAGAAAAGGTAATACAAACCTTGAAGAATTTACTCAAATTCAATAAAAACCAGTCCATGGAATCAAGGGGAAAGGGTGGAAACTCAAGAAGATGTTTCTTAAAACCCTTTCAACAATTTATGAGGTTATAACTGGGCATTAGCTCCTGACCTGGAACTCATGGCAAAATCTGAGCAGTGGCCGAAAGGTTGCCTGCTGAACCTATCTTTTAAGGTAAGATTGGTTTGCCAAGAGGAGGCCAAATAGACAATGTAGGCCTGAGATGGGGTGTAGAATATCTGTGAACCATTGGATAGTAAATTGCTGAGTTAAAAAAAAAATGGCTAGCCATGGGCTTTTAATAGCCATGCAATGTGTCCAAAGGCATAAAATCTGTTCAAGTATATTTGTCATCAAGTCAAAAGATGTAAACATAATTGTTAACTAATACACTTATTGATGGTTTGAAAAGTGGGCTAAGGCTGATTTAATTTTTAGAGCAAACTTGGAAAAGAATTTTAAATAAAAATAAATTACAGTAATGGGTTAAAGGAAAGTAATTACACACAGCTGAGATGAAATACAGAAAGAGGGTTTATGACAAATCCAAAGAACAGGAAAGGCTGTTCAAAGGGGAGCAAGGAAAAAGAGGTTCAAATCAAGGTTAGGAATCTGACTGGCTATAGGAAGACTAGAAAGGCTTTAAAAAAGTAGCCAAATACCAAAATTTTACATGAAAGTTTAATGGCAAAATAATCAAAGAAAAAAGCTTTGGTGAAAGTAGGTAAAATCCCAAATTGTTCAGGGGGGGTCCAAATGGTTATTGCCCTTAAAAACCTTACAAAGGGAAATTTTTTTGGGAACATAAAGACAAATTTTGAACTGGGAAAAAAAAAAAGGAACCGCCTATCGGGAAGAAGGGGGGGGCCCCCCCCCCAAAAAACCCTCCAATACCCCAAATTTTATGCAAAAGGGGGCCAAATTTCAGGCCAAATCAATAAATTTTTTTAGGGTTGGCTTTTTTTTGTTTTCAAAGGGGGGAGGGAAGGAACCCGGGGGAAATTTAACAGAGGCCCTGGGGGTTCCCGGGGGGGAATAGGGAAAGAGCCCCTTTCGTTTATTAGGAAAAAAAATCCAAAACCCCCCCCCAAAAATCTTTCCGCTTTTTTTTAGGGGGCCCTGGAGGAACAGGTGGGCTAACCTGGTTATTTTAAAACCCGGATTCTTTCAAAAACGGTGGACCCCCTTGCCCAAAATTTCCCTGGTTTGAAGGAAAGACTTGGTTCCCCTTTTTTGTTTTTTAATAAATTTTGGGACTGGGGGGGGGGAAAAAAGGGGAGCCTGCCCTCAACTCGAAATTGTGTGCTTTTCCCCTTTTCCATTCCCCTTGGCTGCTGTTGAAAGACCCCCCCCCCGGGGGTCCTTCTGGGTTGGGGGGAAAATCCCCCGGGGGAATCTGAAGCCAAAGAAGGTTTTTTTTATTTGGTTTAGGGAATTGTTGGAAACCATTGTCTGAAATTAAAAATTAGGGCTTCCCAAGGGATGCGAGGAACTGCCTAACCCAAAAATTTCGCCGTTTTTTTTGGGGTTTTTTGGACAAGGAAAAATTTTTTTTTAGAGGTATTTTTTGGAGGGAAATTAAATTGGGGGCCTTTGTCCTATTGAGATACTGTAGGGTTAAAAAGATTTTTAAAATTGGAAACCCAGAAACAAGTTCATTTTAACCCTGGGTGAAATTCCCGGGGGGGGGGAAAAGAGTGTGAAGGAAAATGGGTCCTGGTTCGGAAGCCCCCTGTGCATTTGGGGAAAAACCCGGGGCAGGGCCCAAAAAAGGGACTAAACTGAAATATGGGTCCCCCCGAACCCCGGATCCCCCATGCCCTCCCTTTTGATGTGGGAGGGTTTCCCTTTTGAGCAATCCAGTCGTCCCGTAAGAAAGGGGGATTTGAAGCTGAATTAACTTTTTTTTTGCAAATTTGATTCTTTGGTAGAAGGCCTCCCGCCCCCGTTTTTTGGGAATAAAAAAAACCGAGAATTCTCCCTTGGCCCTGGGACTGGGGTACCTTTTTTTTGAGTTTAAATTTCATCCAGGGTTTTCCCCGAGGGGGGAACTGGGAGTTTTTTGGGAAGGGAATAGGAATGGAATTTTTAATTGGTCAACTTTTTCCCTTTTTTAAAAGCCCGGCCGAGGGTTAAACTGGCCCCCTGTCCCGGAGGCGGGGCCTCCCCCAACTGGAAATTTGGGGACCCTTCCCCCGGGGGACCCCCTGCCGAGGGGGGGTCTTCCCCCCTTCCCCCTTTGTCTGGGGGACCCCTGTTCCCGGGAAAGACCTTGGGGGGGAAACCACTTTTACCCCCCCTTTTTGGGGGGGGGGTTAAAACGGCTCCACGCAAAATCTTTCCCCCCTTTCTAACCTAAGGGGCTCCTTTCTTTGGGGCCCAAAAAAAATCACCCCAAATGGGGGGGTTGTAAAGGAAAACAACTTAAAAAAATGCCACCAATTTCTAAACAACCGGGTGCCCACCCACCCTTCGCAATTTAAAAAGCCTCAGGACAAACCCCTGGAAAAAAAGGGTAATTGTCGAACTTTCCAAACAGCACTCTTAACCCATTCCCCAACTCCCTTTTTGATCCCCCCTAAGGGAAAATTCAAAAATTAGCGAGGGAAAAAACCCTGCTAAAAAGGTTCCCCTCCCTTTCCCTATCCAAACCTTTGGGGGTACAGTGGGAAACAGAATTTTTTTGGGGCCACCCCCTAGGGCCCCTGGAATTTTTGGTCCTTGTTTACAAATAATTTTTTTGGCCTAACTGGCTACCGGGGGGCCCCGTTAGAACTTCCAAAATCTCAACATACCCAGGAGGAGGGAAAGGGGGAGCCCAAAAGTTCCAAAAACCTTCCTGAATAGAGGATTTCCTTAAAAAAACCCCCCTTATTTTGGTTCGATCTCTAATAGGTTCCCCGAAGGACTTTTGGAGTAATTTTCCCCAACCTTTTTGGGAAATTCCCCGGGGGGGGGTCCGAGAAGCCCCCGGGGAAAAGGGGCCCCGGGGGCTAAACTGGTCCCCCCTACCGGGGGCAAGGAATAACGGATTTTGGGAAAAAGCTGTTTCTGTGAATTTTTCTAAAAACCCCCCTGAGGGGGGCCCCTCCCCCGGGGAAAGGCGAAAAAGGGGGAAACCCCAAAAGGGAAAAAAACCCCGGGGGGGGTCACCGGCCCCCGAAAGGGGGAATCGGGAAAGAAATCGGCCGACTCCCCGGGAAACCGGAAAACCGGAGACCCCCAGTCGGGGTGCCGGAAAAAACGGTTCCGGGGGCTCCCTCTGACGCCCCCCCCCAAAACGAGGTTAAGGGGGGCGTAAAAAACCTTCAAGTCTACCCAATGGGGAAACTGAAGAGGGACAACCGTTTCCCCCCAATTTAAAAAAGGGGGGGGGCCTGGGAAAGCCAAGGAATCAAACCCGACCTCGGAAAGGGGGGGGACCCAGGGTTTCCAAACCCGGGGAAAGCAAAGTTGAAAACCCCCCAAATTTGGGAACCGGGAAAATTTAAAAAAAACTGGGCCCCGGGGTGGGGGACCTTTAGGATTTAAGCCGGTCCATGCATAGACCCTTGAAAAAAGGCTTTAAAAAACCCCACCAGAGTTTCCTTTCGCATGACCCTTCCATGAAAGAATGAAAAGGAGATCCTTTTTAATAGGGGCCAAACAGAGACAAAAGGAAAGGGGTTTAAAATTTTTTTCCCGGCATTTTAAGGAAATTTTTCAGCAAAAAATCAAAACTAAAAAAACATCTTCAATACCCAAAAAATCAAACCTAAAAGTCAAAAAAAGTCAACCAAACTTTTTAAAAACTTAATTAAGTGGGGGCGAAAATTTAATTGAAATTAATTTTAATATTAAGATATTTAGGAAAGCCCTACTACAAAACAACAAACAACACAACTAACAAAGACAAAATTGGTAGGAGCTCTGGCTCAGGGGGGCCTCACCAAATGATTCCCAAGGGTGAGGCAAACTACTGGGAAGGCAGGGAAAGTGGGATTGGTATTCCTGAGCTGATGAGATTCGGCCGGGGCCAGGAAGGCCAACCAGGGTAAAAACAAAGGTGAAGAACACCAATTTTGGTTGTAAAAGGCCCGAATTGGCCAAAAAGAGTAAGGATTAAATAAAGGTTTTAGCCCGGCTCCAAACACTAGGTATTTTTTTTAACCCCCAAATAAAACCAAAAAAAATGACATTCAGAATTAGAAATTAAACCGTGAGTCCAAAAAATAAATAAGGGGGCAAAAACAGGGGCGTACAAATGGAAAAAAAACAGGGTAAAGGAGGGAAAGACCAGAAAAGGGAAAAAAACTTGTCCTTTTAAAAACAAAAACAAAAAAAAACAGCAAAAAAAAAAGGGGGGGAGTTCAGTTGGCTTAAAGAAAAAACAAAATAAGAATGAAAAAAAGGTGTTTTTTCAACAAAAGGGACCCAAGATATGAAGGGGCTAAAGAGGTTTTAATAGCCAACTATAATTCTTTTGTTCTAAGGTATTTGTCTGTCTGTAGATTGCCTGTTTGATGACATTAGGTAAGGATGTGCAATGCTTTCTATTATCAGGCATGGGGTTGATTTTCCCAGGAAGTCTAGTACTTATTCCAGAGTTTTATTACTGTTCTAAAGTTGTTCAGTTAGACAATCTGTTTTACTTAATTTTAAGATAGTCTGGTTAATGAGGGGAAATAAGCATTTTGGAAGCTATACATGAGTTGTGTCAAATAATTAGCAGAGAATATGGCATTGAGGATCACGGGGGTTCCAGCTGAGGCCAATGTTGTAGGAAGCTTAATGAAGTTGTAAAGTTATTGCGTATTCTTATTCTGAAAGAGCTTAGACTTGGAATGAGGAAGGTCTTTGACAATGCAGTGCCTTGTGTGCATAAAGTTATACAGAAACAAATAAAATAAACAGGTGGTAAAGGCAGATATCGGGGAGACCAAATAGGGAACACCCTTTCAACTGTGGCCCATGATGAGGCTACTTAACAGCTGGTTAGTAGGAGTAAACTAGGAGTTGGAGTCCATATACTGACACAAACAGATGTTGTGCAAAGAATGGACCCCTGATGGATGGCCAGAAGTAGTAGTAATATAGTCATTAGTAATACACAAGGCCTGGCAACAGGCAATTCTGGCCACAACCCACCAGAGACCTTTCCCAGAATATATGGGCATAAAGTGTGCTAAAAGATGGAATATGCAGAATGCTTAATGGACAGATATTTCAATGAATGTGGCAGAATACTGCAGAACCTGTCAGCAGTGCCAAAAGCTTAGTAAGGCAGGACACAAAGCCAAAGTTGCTTTGGTACTTTTTATTGTTCGGGACCATTTCAGAGAGTATATATGGACTCTGTGGGTACCCAAGTATCCCAAGCTCAACAAGTAAGAAAAATACCTTGGTGCTTGTAGATTATGCCACTACACTACCACAAACAGTGTCAGTACAATTTTAGTAACTTGGCATTGCTAAAGGTTCAGTGTTAAGTGGGTCATCTGGGTTTATTAAGGTATTATTACATTTTTTCCTTGCAAGTATTATGTATGTACCACTGCTTCTTGTTTTCTATTCATTGTACAAATGTTTATACTGTCCCATGTATAATTTGTATCCGCACCTTCTTAACATCTTTGTAGTCTCCAAGTGAAGTTTTTATTTATTCACTTTTATGATTTTGTGGCTGCTTATTCATCTGTTATTTATTATCTGAAGAGAGAGCATTATCTAGCACTGCATACTGTAAATCTGTTGGCCTCAACCTCTAATTGGCTAGATTACTCTATGCATTAATATTTTGTGTCTGTCTTATTTCGCTACAGATCAAGAGTGGCACTGGTAACTGGTGTGCTGGAACCTAGGCATATCAAAGGTGATAGCAATATTACATTGTCAAGAAAAAAAATATGGGAGGACTCTTGAGAACTGAACCAACCTTCCCTGAGAATTTTGGGTGCATGCAAGTGTGTCTGCACATTCAAGAGTACTAAATGATTTGAAAAGCAGTTATCATGGCTAAGGGACACTGGATGACACGGGCATTCACAGCCAGATTGACAACAAAGGGGTATGGGGAACAAAGCCAAAGTCTCAGCTCCATAAGTGATCAGCAAGCAGCCCTAAAATAGGTGTAGATGCTGCAAGCCCATACCCATGCAGTAGTGCATATCCCTGCATGCACTTCAGAACACCTTATATTTGGTGACTTGGCTAATAAACCACAAGTGCAAGCATAGCGGCTTATGAGACCATCCCTCTTGTAGCCATTTGGCATATTCATAGGTAGTGGGGCAGATCCAAGGACCAAACCCAATTTCACAGATTTGAACTTGCAGTGGTGGGTCACTGTATGCCCCCACACACACACACACAAGCTGGCATCATTGTTACGATCTGTACCAGAGTACATTGAGAACATTTCTAAACTGGGTCCATTTCAAGGAGCACATTCCCAAGCAGACTGCAACAAGTGAATGAGGAGTCAAATATACTGATATTAGGAAGTGATTTATACTATATATCTGCAAACTGGAAAAGTGAGTGTTTAACTTACAGTGCAGTTCCAGACTCTACTCTTTATAAAAGTACATACTGATGACAAAGTCAGAGGCAGTGACATCATCAAAAGATGCATTACTGCAAAGCGATTCTGGTGCCAGCCATTACTCTTACTTCACTGAATAACAAAACGTACTAGCAGCAGCTGGTCCACCAGTACATTGGAATGTACAATTCTTCACTGCTGGCTTAAGTTTAGAAGATGCCCAGGGCCAAGATGGCAACAAGGATTGGAAAGAATAGCTAAAGGTTAGCTCCATCAATCCAACAGGACATGGAAAGTCATAGAGCCATAGCACTCTTTGCCACTTTTCTTTGACATTAGTAGCAGAGTGTAAGTTACAGTTCCTGCTGAAAGACACACAGGAGGAAGTATGCAAGCAGCTCTCCCCTTTGGTTATAATTGCATACTGACACATTAATGAGTAGAAGATGGTAGGAAACAAAGAAATACTTCCAAACCCTTATCGATGGTGGGTGAGGAACCCTGCTTTCTTTCACCTGTCCATAAATCTTTTGATTTGAAAAAGCAGTTCTTAATTTATAAGGAAAGAATGAATGAAAAATCCAGTGGAGGTGCAGTGCCAGCTGAAAAAAAAAAAAAAAATATATATATATATATATATATATATATATATATATATATATATATATATATATACACACACACACACACACACACACACACACACACACACACACGTATTTCTTTGTAAATAAGACCTAAGCAGACAGTAAGGCCTAGCATGGTTTTCCAGGGTGATCTTCATACAAGCCGTACCCCAAAAATAAGCCCCAGTTAAGATAGTCAACAACACATGATGGACGTGCTGAATTATAAAGTGAGAAGTTATGTACTTACCATAACGTTCCATGTTAGTTGTCTTCTCGCCTTCTTTCTTGCTGGATGGGGTTCGGAGCCGAACCTCGGCTCTGACTCGGCCTATTACTAAAGCTCGAGAGCTATTTTTTACCGGCTCGAGGCTATCCTATGTCCCATAATGCTAGGCGTGATATCCCCAGATCTCGTTTGAAAGCTAACACTATGGACATACATGTCCCCACCATGACTGAGAATATATATATATATATATATATATATATATATATGTACATATATATATATATATATATATATATATAATCTACCTCTATACATCTAGGTATACAAAACTCTTATAAGAGTTACCAAGAAAAGGAAAGAGGTAGCTAAGGACATAACTCTCATGATAACACATCTCAGAAGATACTCTCGGTCTTGCCAGGCTAGGGGGATGGAGGATGGGACGCAAGAAAGGTGGCGAGAAGAAGACAACTAACATGGAACGTTATGGTAAGTACATAACTTCTCAATGTTAAGTTGTCAATCTCACCTTCATTCTTGCTGGATGGGATAGCGTCCCTAGCACCTTAGTCCTGGGTGGCTCAATGGAACAAACTCTTGAGTACGGTGGAACCAAAATCAGCCCTACTTCTAGCCCAGCTTGTAATGAGAAATGAAGGTATGAGGACAGGCCCATGTGGCTACTGCACAAATGGAATCCATTGGCAATCTTGCCTGAAAGGCTACTGAAGAAGCTAATGCTCTGGTCGAATGAGCTCTGGGCTTAATAGGGAGCTCTTTATGCCTCAGTTGGTAAATCAACATAACAGAGGTCAACCACCTGGACAAGGTTACTTTGGAAACTGGCAGGCCTTGTTTCCCTTCCGCGTAAGACAGGAAGAGTTGTTCTGATTTCTTCGTCTGCTTGGTTCTATCCAGGTAGAAACGTAATTGACGGTGAACGTCTAGACAATGTAACTTCCGTTCAGACCTATTAGTATAAAGTGGGAAGAAAACAGGAAGATCGATGGTCTGATTCAGATTTTTTTCAGAGAGTACTTTGGGTAAAAAGGACTGATTAGTCCTAAGTGACACTATCTTTGTGAAAAACAAGGTAAGGAGGGCGAACACAAAGGGCTTGAAGTTCTGGTACCCTTCTCACTGAAGTGATGGCTACTAAAAACAGAGTTTTCCAAGAGATCAACTTTAATGAACAGGAAGCCGCAGGTTCAAAGGGAGGGAGAATTAAAGACGACAGCACCAAATTTAGGTCCCATGGTGGGGGAGGATCTTTTACCGGGGGCCTAAGTAAGAGGGTGCCTTTTAGAAAGGCTTTACAAAGTTTGTATGACATAATGCCGGTCTCTGACAATCAAACGTGAAAATTCGCAATGGCTGCCAACTGAACTCTGATGGTGGCTGAAGAAGATCCCATTTGAAAAAGTTCTGCCAAAAACTCTACGACTGTATGGACAGGGGCTGTAAAAGGGTCATCTTGTTTCTCCCCTTCCCAAACAGAGAAACGCTTCCATTTGCTAGCATAAGTCTTTCTGGTAGTAGACTTGTGTGAAGCGAGGATGATGTCACGAACTGAATGAGAGATTGAGAGAAGCCTGGCTAGGGTTGGAAGTGGAGCAACCAAGCTGTGAGGTTGAGAGATTGAAGAGATTGATGCAGCCCGCTCGACTGATGTGTCAGAAGATCTGGCGCTGTGTCCAGATGCCAGGGTGGATCTAGTAGATGACGTTGCAGGAACGGGAACCAAATTTGTCAAGGCCAGTAAGGGGCAACAAGGATCATTCTGGATCTCAAAACAGTTGCTTTCTGGATTAGCTGAGTAATTAAGAGAAAGGGGGGAAAAGCATACAGAAGACCCCGGGGCCAATCGTTGACTAGAGCATCTCTGGGGGGAAGACCTGGGAGAGGGAAGAGGGTGAAGAAGTCTGGGCACTTGCTGTTTTGAGGGGTTGGAAAAAGATCGCAGCAAGGCTGACCCCACCTCCTGAAGATTTTTTCCGCTACTAGCTGGTTGAGAGACCACTCGTGGGGCATGAGAATGGCTCTGTTCAGTCTGTCCGCTATGACGTTGGACTTCCCGGGGATATGCGTTGCTACCAGAAACCATTGAGAAGAGATCGCCCATTGCCACAGTCTGAGTGCTTCTCGACATAGGGGGTAGGACCTGGTTCCGCCCTGCTTGCTGATGTACCACACTACAGACATATTGTCTGTCTGAATTGCAATAGTCCCGGTGGGTAGAGAGTCTTGAAGAGCCTGCAACGCTAAAAGCGCCGCTCTCACTTCCAAGACATTTATGTGCAGGTGGCTTTTGAAAGGCTGCCATGTGCCCTGGACTGTCCCGCCCTGAAAAAGCCCCCCCCACCCAATCAGGGAGGCATCCATTGTCACAGTAGCCACAGGAGGAGGAAGGACAAAGGGTCTGCCCTGAAGAACCTGAAGGGAGACCATCCACCACAAAAGGTGTCTTTTGCATGACTGAGTGATTAGAATGCTGTGTGACATTGGAAGCTGTTGAAAGGCCACTGGGAAAACAGCATCCATTGCAGGATCCGCATGTGAAAGCGAGCTAGGGGGAGTAATGTGATAGCTGCTGCCATGAGACCTAGGGTTTTTAGTACGAATCTGGCCTGGACTCTGCTCTCTTGTAGTAGGATTTGAACATGACCTCAAATGTCTGAAATCCTTTGTACAGGCAGTTTTGCTGACAGTTCCACAGTGTTTAAAATGGCGCCTATGAAGGTAATAGACTGACAAGGTGACAAGGCAGACTTTTCAGAGTTTATAGAGATACCTAGCTCGTTGCAAATTTGGAGGGTATAATCTCTGGAATGAAGTAGCTGACGCTTGGTGTTGGCAGTAAGGAGCCAGTCGTCTAAGTATGGAAACACCTGGAATCATTTTCGTCTCAGGTGAGCCGCAACCACTTCCATGCATTTAGTAAAACACCCTGGGGGCTGTGGTTAGGCCAAAGGGCAGGGCTCTGAATTGGTAGTGACTGGCTCCCAGCCGGAAGCGGAGAAACCTCCTGGAGTGCCTGTTAATTTTGATATGATAGTACGCATCCCGAAGGTCTATAGAGCACATCCAATTGTCCTGACCCAGGAAGGGTAGAATAGACTGAAGCGTGACCATCCAGAATTTCGTTCTTTGAACAGACTTGTTCAGCCTGCTGAGATCCAAAATAGGTCTCCAGTCCCGTCTTTTTTGGTACCAAAAAGAACTTGGAGTAGACTCCGGATCCTTGCTGGTCTGCTGGGACTGGCTGGATGGCTCTTTTTTCTAGCAGCTTTGAAATTTCTAGTGCTGCTTGATCCCTCAGACCGGGTGGAATGTCTGGAAGGGGCCCTTTTGGCGGTTGTGGGGTATGAATAAAGGGAATTTTGTAACCCTCGGATATGATCGACCGTACCCAATTGTCTTGCGTGAGGGAATGCAAGGCTTCTGGGTACAGTGATAGTCTTCCCCCGACTGCCTCTGAAGGTGGACAGTCAGGCAGCTCCTCAGGGGTGCTGGAAGGGTTTGTCAGAGAAGGATTCTCTGCTACCCTGATTCTGCAGACCCCCCCTGCCCCTCGGGCGGCGTCTATTATTGTTCCCTCTTCTGCCTCTGGAAGCTCACCACGTGCATCAGGCAGTACTCCCTGAGGTTTGCGGAACCACATTTTCCCACCTTTCTGACTCTTAGGGTATGGTCTACAAGGGGTAGAAAAATGGACTCCTACGGCAGAGAGAGAGTCTTGCCTTCCTTCTCACACCTCGTCAATGTATCCTTCACTTGAGGTTCAAACAAGGCAGAACCAAAGGGGGTGTTAGTGAAGGATGCCTTGAAGGGGTCAGCAAAATTGCAAAGCCGCATCCAGGCATGTCTCCTTAGAGCGACGCCCGTGCCTGCAGCCCTACTCGCTCCATTGACTGCATGGGAAATGAGCCGCATGGAGGAGTTGACAATAGAGTTTAGGGTCCCCAGATGGGAGTTGATCTTTTCCTGAGACCCCGCAGCTGATGGGTCCTGTAAGGTATCACCCAGTTCCTTGAGAAGGTCTCTCTGGAGACGGGTGAAATGGCACAAATAATTTAGCGACCGCATAACAAAGGTCGCTGAGGAAAACATCTGCTTGCCATACCTGTCCATAGTCCTAGATTCCTTATTAGGAGGATGGACAGGTACTGAAGGGTCAGCCAACTCCTTTTTAGTGGCTGCCGCCACCACCATGGCATCAACAGGGATGCCCCTAGTTAGAAACTGCTTGTCAGAAGGGGCTGTAATAAATTTTGTAGGCCTCCGGGGAGTTGGTTCCATAGTATCCGGAGCCACCACATCCATGAGCGGGTCGAAAGGCGAGAACCGAACACATCCAGGTACACCAACTCGTCCTCAGAAGGGTTAAGGGCAGACCAGTTTCCCCACTGCTTAAGAATCTCCAGGATGTCAGAAAATGAGACATCCTTAGAGGGGGACCTTGGGGACGCTTCTGAGTCATTCAAGTCAGTGTCCGATGTGAGTGACTCAGGGGAGTCTACATGCTTCCTCTTGCATTTTCTCTTTCGAGGGGGCTTCCCGGAAGGATCAGGGGAGGCCTCGGAAGAGGAGGATATGCCCAATGGGGCTACCTGTAGCATTGGTTCTCCACGCTCGGGATCGAGACAGTGGGTAGAGACTGAAGCAGGCACCATAGAGTGAGGAGCCGAAGGAGCCGACTGTGGAGCAGGCATAGGGGCCAGCACACTCCTCATGACCTCAAAGGCTCCCCTATCAGGCAGGGAAGGGGGTTCCCACTCTGAAGAGACAAGGACTCCTCCCAGCACTGAGAGGGACGGCACCAAGGCCGATGTCAGGACTGAACTCACCTGCGCCGAAGCTCCGAGAGGGAGAATGGGGTCGGACAAGGGTCCGATGCCACTCACCCCCTCGGAGCCAACGAGAGAGTCCCAGCGCCCGGATCCCTCCAAGGATGGAATCAAGGAAGAGATCGGAGCCGATGAGGGAGACAAAAGGGGTGGTATTGGCTCCGACGTTCCGACGGTCCCGACCCCTACGATCTCCGGCTCTGAACTCACAGGAAGAGTCGGAGGAGGAATCGAAGAGGGAGTAGTGAAAGCCACTGCCTGATGAGGAGGGCTATGCAACATTTGGGCCAGCGCCTGCGACTTAAGTAGTCTGCTAACCACCCCCTCGAGGTCATGGTCCGACAGCCTAGAAGACCGAGAGGAATGAGACCTGTGACTCCGCTCCGATAACAAGGGAGACTTCGGAGCCAAATGGACCGATTTCTGGGAAGGAGACCTGGAATGCTTCTTGCTCAAAGATGGCTCCGACAGCAGAGTCAGAGACGACTGAGGCCTCAAATCATCGGTTCCGTCCGGAACCGATGCAGTGGTAGTAGTAGCACCACTCGGCAACGGCTCCAAACATGGAGCCGACGGTTTGGCGGACTTAGAAGGTTTACCCGATGAAGGCTTAGCCGGGGAACCTTCAGGCTTTAACAAACCTCTCAAAATAAGCTTGTTTCTGCGTTCCTGCAGGACTCTTGGGCTGAACGCATGGCAGACAGAACAAGAGTCCTGCAGGTGCAGTGGGCCCAAGCAATATACACAAGAAGTGTGACCGTCTGTCAGAGACATCTTCTGACAGCACGAGTCACACTTCTTGAAGCCAGAGACCTTAGTGTCTTTAGACATCCTGAAAAAGGAATGACTGACAGACAAGGACAACTAAGGGAGGTCTAGTCACAATCACCAAACACACACACACACACACACACACACACACACACACACACAAACACACACACAGACACACACACACACAAAAAAGTTGTAACGGACCAGAATAATATAACAAAACCCCACACTTATTAATACAATCTAACTAGGCACACACATACAACTACAGACAAATAAGAATGAAAGGGGATTGGCCAAGGGCCTAACTATTAAGTGAGGGGGAAAAAACTGTATCAAAACTACCTAAGAGGGAATCCTAAACCGGGAACTAAAGGGTAGTAAATATAAAACACTATCGCTAATATTTTAACCCAAAAAGCTGACTAAAACCAAGAAAAAATTTTAATACAACCTGAGCCGGCAAAAGCATGCAACCTTGTAGCTGAAGCGGCAAACGAGATCTGGGTATATCACGCCTAGCATTATGGGACATAGGATAGCCTCGAGCCAGTAAAAAATAGTTCTCGAGCTTTAGTAATAGGCCGAGTCTCCAGCAAGAATGAAGACGAGATTTACAACTTAACATTAATATTGACACCCGTTGACTGAGGTTATCGTACTCTGCTTGCCATTTTACGACCATTCGGACACCCAAGTTCTTCTCTCTGCAGAGTCGCAAGATTCTTTCCCTGGGAATCCTCCACGATTCTTACTGTAACCCTAATCATCACTCACACTTGACGGTTGAGATCCTTGGCCCATAAACACTGGCAGGTGTACTTTGATCAGTCAAAGTACAGACAACGCGCGTAAAGCACACACACTTGATAACGAACGGCTGTGGTTGTGTCTTTTCTTCTTAACCGGCGCCATTTTGTGTTGCCACTCCAGTCTCATACGTCTTCAATTAACCCCTCCCCCTGGACAAGATGAGTGCAAAAAGAAAGAGCTATTCCATCGAGTACAAGAAAGGAATCGTGGAGGACTCCCGGGGAAAGAATCTGATGACTTTCTGCAAGGAGAAGAAGTTAGATCTCCAAATGGCATGCAGCGTACAATAATCTCAGTCAACAGGCCAACAAAGGAAATGCTAAGAAGTGCAAGTATGGATCAGGTCGGCAACCATTATTTCCAGAGTTGGAAGACATCATCTGTGAATGTATTGCTAACAGGAGAGCAAAGGCTTTGGTTGTGCGCAGGGCTGATATTCAAGCATTTGCCCTTGCAATGGCACTACAGTTAGAAATATCCCCAGAAGAATTCAAAGCATCACAACATTGGCTAGACAGCTTCCTTCAGTGATATGAACTGTCTCTAAGAAGATCAACAACACTGTTCAAGATGTAAGATACTGAAGTTATTAAATGTGCACTTGCATTCAAGTCCTTTGTTGATGGCATCGACTTTTCTAAATACCAACTCTCCAACATGACTGCTATGGATGAAACTGCAGTGTTTATGGGCCAAGGATCTCAAACAACAATTGATCAGAGGAGTGCCTCATCGATCTACATTCCTTCCACTGGTTACGAGAGTGCACATGTTACCTGTATTTTGGCAATTCGTCTAGATGGAAAGAAAACCCCACCTCTAATCATTAGTAAGGGCAAGAAAGATAAGACTGAATGTGTTTCAGGCATTTGCATTCTTGAAACCGAAAAAACCTGGTGCACACAAGCAGTTATAAGGAAGTGGGTCGATGTAATGCTGCCACTTGTTTTGCGAGGTGGCGAAAGAAGTCCGCCAGTCTGAGATTCAGCCAGCACTCACCACGCTAAAGAAATGAAGAAATTCCTTGCACAGAGAAGAATAGATCAAATGATAACTCCCGCAGGAATGACTGCCTAACTCCAGACTCTTGATATTGCAATAAACAAGCCATTCAAGGACCATTTGCCATGGAACTCAATGACTACATGAAAATAGAATGGAGAGAAATCAGCATGGAAACTTTGTGAAGCCTAGCCTGCAAGAGGTCGTGACTTGCGTGAAAAATTCCATGGGATAAAATCAATGACAGCTGTGTTGTCAATGCACTATGAGCAGGCTACTTGGATAAGCAGTGCTCATTTAAGGAGAGCTCTGTTGCTAGGCGTGACAGATCGGGGCCAATGGTTCTACAGGAAATGGAGTTGCAACAAATTCAGGCCGAAATTCGGGGGTTGGAAACATGACAATGTTCCAGAAGAAGATGACATGACTGTATTTGAATAACTATGAAAGCCAAGGTGTAGATATTCTGAAGTTGAAATGCTTGTTGCACTGTTTATGTAGAATTCTCACACAACTGTAAACGCGTTACTTAGAATTGTTGGCCAATAACAGAAAAGTACCAAATAAATGTCAATTTGTGTACATGAATAAATGTCGATTTTTGTACATGAATAAATGAATAAATGTAGATTGTTGTACAGTGGGGGTAAATAAGACATCCCCTGATAATAAGCCTTAATGCGTATTTTGGCGGGGGAAAGAGTACAAGACCCAGTCTTATTTTCGGGGAAATACGGTGTGTGTGTGTGTGTGTGTGTGTGTGTATATATATATATATATATATATATATATATATATATATATATATATATATATATATATATATATCTATATCTATATCTATACACACACACGCATACATACACACATACACACACACGCACACACATATATATATATATATATATATATATATATACACATA